>NC_061486.1:1301586-1331073 GCF_022539355.2 Hippoglossus stenolepis
GCGACACCAGAGGACAATAACTCTGCCAGGGAGCTCCACTCGTGTTACAAAACGTTTTGCACTTACAGTCCAAAGTGTAGGTTCTGCCCCTGAGGGCTCTGATGGGAGCTTTCACTCCCGTCACCGGTGGGAGGAGGGAGAAGTCCCCAGAGAACACGAGCTGCTGATGATGAGGCTCACTTCCTGTCAGTGAGAGTGTGACGATGGCTGAACGTGATCATAGCTTCACACCGTCATCACTCCTCTGAACAATCAGTAGTCAATAGACTGAATCAATACAGTGTTTACCAGCAGCTTTACACTCCGGAGCCTGATGTTAACAGATATAAAACTCTGTTGTTTCTTGCTGTAGCTTCTATCGTGGCCGGTTGGCTTCGCAGCTTCCTCTCATCCAGACGTGTCTGACGACTTGGGAGGTTTTCTTTTTTTCTGACATCAACAAACTGCGCTGCAGCAACTGTTTGGGTGAACGTGCGCCGAGTGAAGGCCGAGCTCAAGAGAACAACACCAGCTGCTGTGAGAGCAGCAGCGAGCCGGAGAGTCAGACCGTTGATCTGGAGCTGCAGCTCGGAGCCTCCAGGCTGCTCGGCAGGGCCGTGTTGAGAGAAGAAGAAACTGGAGATACCCAGAAAACACAGCTGAGTGGTTCCAACATGGAGACCCTGAAATAATCCACTCGCATCTTCTACCTCTAACAAAAGTAAAATGTTTTCTGTTTGACTTCAGGTTTCAACGAGTTCAATTTAAGACTTTTAAATGTTTCCAAGTTGGAGTTTTTCTCTTTTGCGGTGCATGTGGTGAAGAGGTCGGCAGGTCAGATAATTACTGTGTCGTTCTGAAGGTTACAAATATTATTTCATGTAATATTGACGACCTGTGTGATGAGAACAGATGAAGCTTCGTTCACTCGAGTTGCCGACACAAGAGTCGGAGCTTGATCCTCAGTCATCATTACTATCTGTGACCTCTCCAAAGACGTGATTAGAGACGCTCCCTTACAGACGGACGTCAGGCTGCATGTTTAAGTATTCTGCTGAATAACCCCCGATGGTTCAATCTGGAATGATCCATTCAAACCCTCTGCACTTGACTGACTGCCCTCTCCAATCGGAGGCAGGAAAATGGTCCGAAAGCAAAAGCACTCAAGTCTTTTGCTTTTGGGCTGAAATGAGAATTGAGGCTGTGGACACATTTCAAATCTGTCATGTGGCAGCGCTGCGGATGCCTGGTGATATCACTCAATTATGCATCCTGAATGACGTTGCTAGGTTACAGAGCTGGCCGAGTGGCTGATGGGACCATCCAGCGATGGCTCGACGTCGTGGGCTGATCGAGGGTCTGCACTCAGCCGCTCGGCGCCTCTGGCCTCAAACCTGCCACGAAACCCACATCTGGGGATTACGATGTGCAAATCAAGTGGTCGGGCGGCGGCGGCGGCGGCGGCGGCGGCGGCGTCAGGTTTGGAGAAAGGCAAAACTTTCTCTCCAGGGAACTTTCACTGATCATTTACCTGATTTAAAAACCAACTTATTCTGTGAAATATCCATCATGCATTTCTCACTGCACACTTAGAGTTAAATGATTGATTCTTTGCCTGAGATATTTTTCTGCACAGTCTTTGTTTTAAAATAGTACCAAAGTATTGCTTTGCATTAATCTTAATATTCTGTCATGCTTCACACGTAAATTTGTATATTTTTGCTATTACATCTTTTATTTCCCAGGTTGCAGTCATTTGCAGGCTCTCAGTTATTTTTTCCACAGTGTAGTGACCTGATTAAACCTTAATCTTATCTTCTATTATTACATTTCTTTTCCTTCGTCTGAAACCTGAACCCCGTCGAGGATCCTGATTCTTCCAGGAGGATTTTTGAAGTCTATCACGGTCTTTATACGGTCGTAATATTAAGAGTGAACTTGTGAATCTCGTCACGATGAAAACACAGAGAAACCCTCAAACCCAATGTCTCTGCAGTTTGTCGTCACACACTAATGCTGCATGATGTCTGACTGCACTTTAAATTCCAGAGCAGATCACAAAGTTTCCAAAGGTGCCAAATACGTCAGGAGGAGTTTTTGAGATTGTTGCTCACACAATGTACAAGTTATAAGTGCAAAGTTTACCCATCATCCATTTCTGTATCGTGTGTACGGCACCTGTCAGGACGTGTGAAGAACTGAAAACATGTCGTCTAATGTGGGTCGATAAAGTAACTTCCAGTCAAACAACACAAGTCTCGAGCAAATCACACAAAACAACCCATCTAACACACACACACACACACACACACACACCTCTCACCTGTATATGAGTATATCGTCTGTGGAGCTGTTGTACTGGATCTGGTACATGCGGACTCCTGGGATGTGGTTCTGCGGGGGCCACCTGATGGTCGCAGAGCTGGATGTTACATCCGACACGCTGACCCTCTGCTGGTCCGACCGGGCGTGGCCTCCGCTGACGTTGGACTTGATGGAGGTGGGGATGTCCGACGGCCCCGGGTCAGGGTCCAGTTTGGGGTCAAAGTGTGGAGACGGATTAACGACCAGCTCCACAGGAGCAGTGGCCTCGCCGGCTGCGTTAGACACTATGCATGTGAACTTTCCAGAATCCTAGAAATCAAGAACAATCCATTTTTATTCTTGTGTTTTAAATGCGACTTCATCTCCAAGAAACCGAATGTACCAAGACCGTGAGCGTGCACGTGACCACAGTCCAACCACATCTCTACCTTGACCGAGGCCTTGAGGATGTCCAGCGAGCCGTTCTCGTAGCAGACGGTTCTGGACGTGTTTCCGATCAACTTTCCGTCCGGACTGACCCAGTGCGTGGAAGGTTCGGGATCTCCGATGGACTTGCAGCGCAGGCTGACCTCCTGACCCTCCATCACAAACATCTTGGAGGTGTGGCGAGTTATCATCGGTGGCTCACAAACAAACTCTTCCTGTTCGGACAAAAACAATAAAACATGGAACTCACTGTGGTTCAACTTATCCAAAAGGCGTCAACCCACTGTGATGTCACACGTTCCACTGGTTTGTGTTCAGCGCCATCTTGGTTTTTTAAAACCAGAAGTAACCATATCTGGAGGAGCGGGGGGTGGAGCCTGACAGAGAGATGGAGGACACACCCACCTACACCTGCCACCTGCACCGATTGGACGGTACTAGCTGTCAATCACACTGTGGTACTATCCCAACACATCCGGTGCTTTATGGTCTGTTTGACTCTAAATGATCATAACTCACTAAATGAACATCAGCTGTTTGAAGAAGACTTGAAACTAGAGACTGAGACAGAAACTCCTGAATGTTTCCTGACGTTATAAAGTGAGAAGTCACTTTCTATAGACTTCTATAGAAACCACCAGAGGAGTCGCCCCCTGCTGGTCAGCACACAGAACACAGGTTTCAGTTCACTTTACAGATCCGAAGTCTGCGTCCATTTCTATTTACAGTCTACGTTCAAACCTTGTGATAAAGGAGAGATGGTTATGACTGTATCTGAAGAATTGCTGAACTATGTGAGTATTTTTGTGTGTCACATCAAAAGGGACAAAAATCTAAATTTGTCTTTTCACAGAAAACAGAAGATTTTCTGTGAATCTGGGCTCTGACCGACCTCCACCGGCGTCTTCAGATAGAGTTCAATTGTTTGCACATGAAGATTAAGTGATCTCAGAGTTTTTCCAGCCCTTGCATTATTTAAAACCCACCCACTGAAACCTAAGCCTGTGTAAAGCTGGAAAAAACCCTGGTGGAGTATTACTGCAGGGCCAAGCAGGGCCAGCCGAGGCTTACCAGGGCTTACTCATCATTCCAACCACTCGCAGTTTCTCCAAACCCGTCTCTGGGCCCTTCGTGGGTCGTGTTACCAGCAGTGATGATTGCTGACCTGATGACCCCCCGAGCCGCAGCTCCAAATAAACCACAAGTACCTCTCAGTCTTATATCGCAATCTGACACTCGACTGCTCCTGCCAAGCTTACAGAGGCTTTGATTGAACCCCCTGCTGTGAGAGTCTGGGAGAATAAAAGTATGAGAAGTTGGATATCAGAGGGAAAAGGTGTCAGGCGTCTTATTGGTGGATAAAATATCAGATTTGACGAGCTTCAAATTACAACAAATGTCAAGGTTCCTTCCCGCTCCGTGAGAAAGTAACCTCATCGACTTCTGCTGCACAAGAAGCAGAACAGAGGCAGCGAGCAGCCGAGCAGCGTCGACTCCGAGGAGGAAATTCCCTCTGCTAATGTCTGACCTCTGATGGATGCAGTGGAAGTTCACTTGTCCTCTCAGAGGGAACGAAGCTATTAACTCTCAGAGAATGAATATGCTGAGACACTTTGGTGACACAGGATGGACCTCCTCACCAGGCTAATCCTCTTATAGTGATCCTACACCTCTCTGAAGGAGGAGCGACTATTACTACAGGTGGAGCCCGGGTCTGTGCATCATCCTCTCTAATGTGATACCAATTAATCCCATTGTTATCTCATGGTGCTCCTCAATGTAGCTCTCAATCAGTCCGGGGTCGGAGATCTCCACCAGAGGCAAAGAGTGAATCAATCTATATCCTCCTCTTTAAAGCAGCATCTCCATTCTGCTGTTCTCTGCCCGAGAAGTAGCACAGCTCTGCTATCGTAGAGAAGTGGCTGCCCAGCAGGTGATGGGATGAAGAACAGATCGAATGGTGGCTCGACCTTCAGTCCAACTTCAGCAACAACGTATTCACAGTGTTTCTTCATGTTCTCTGAGCTGCTCCTTAAAGTCCGTCACTGGGTTTAGTAATATGTCAGTATCAGCAATAACTAAATGTTACTTCTCCTCCGAGCAACGGTGAACACAGACATCTTCACACAGACATCTTCGTCATCCGCTTCTCCAGGATTTCTACGAACTTTACCAGGAGGCGGAGAAAGTCGGCAGAAAGTGCGGCGCCTCTCACTCGGACATTTGGTATCACACATGCTCGTCCTCTGGAGAAACTGTGGAGGATCTGCAGAGTCCTGTCTCAAAGCAGCTCCAGACCCAGAGAAATGCAGCATTCTGCCTTTTATGAATCAGTGCAGCATCAACATGATCTAGAAGCTGTTAGACATCATGAAAACGTTTTATCATCTCTTCAGAACTATTTAGATAAATATATGGAAACGAGTTTGAAGCCTGAAGGACTTTTATCCTTTCCCAACTAAACAGTGGAGCATGTAAACGCCTTAAATCACCCACTGACGTGTCAGTTCCGGGGTTCTGAACTAAGGTTGGTAAAGTTTTATATGACAAACCTCTTTGATGGTCCAGAAGTATTTCCCCGCCAGGTCTTTGGGTGACGCGCAGGTCTCCAGGTCGTCCTCCCGGGTCAGCCTGCGGAGCCACATCAGCTCACAGTTACAGTGCAGGGGGTTCCCTCCGAAGCTCAACACCAGCGCTGTGAGAGGGGAACCCTTCAGCTTAGCGTACACTGGGATCCGCAGGAACAACGGGTCGGGAGGAATCTTCTTCAGCTTGTTGGACGTCATGTCCAGTCTGGGGATGGAGACAGACAATTTAACTTGACCTTGTATTTTGAGGCCTGTGCTGCGGTGGACAGAGGAGAAAAGACCAGTTGGCTGAACTGTACTTATATGATAAATCTTACTTCACGGCATGGGCAGTGCAGGGAAATGGAAGATATCACATAAGCTTATTAAAAAGCCACAAGCTACACAAGTACATTAGATAAATTGACAATTTAAACATGTTCTAATCATTAAAGATGTAAGATTATGTTTCCTCAGTCACTGTTATCAAAGGCTGTTTGACAAACAAGGTCTCTCCCTCGGATTTAAAACTTAAAGTGCCACATTATTCTTCATTAAAAAGTAAAAGGAATATAAACTGAACACAATGAATAATGAGCCGAGTATAAAGTAAGTTTTATACTGATATTATTCTGTCAAATGCAAAAAGCAGCAGCTGAACGAATGATCACGATTCTCATTCTGACCAGTTTGTAAAAAGTGGGAACTAGTCTCCCCCAAAAATGTCGTAATCACATAATCCCCATAATGCATAAAAACTTAAATTCCAACTCATCATTTCCAGGAATTAAATCATAACGTTCTCCCCACGACACTGGTGGTAATGCAGTAGATCCAGGTATTCACTGATGTCAGCAGCAAACACAGTGAAGCTTATTTTCCCCCGGAGCCTCTCATTCAACAACGATGACTTAACAGGAAGTTAATAGCTGTGGCGAGCAGGGAGCGTGTGGCTCTCTGCACATTTCACTCTCATTATTTCACGGGCAGCAGCCTCGTGGTGAATTAGTGCGTGGGCCCGTGCTGCTGTGTGTTGGTGAGCGCTCACCTGTGCTCCCAGTAGCACCTGCTGCTCCATGCGTCGGCCGCCCCCCCGGGCACAAACAACTCATTACAGCCTTTTAAATAAATGCACGCGTCCTCATCTGGAGCTCGCTCGGTTTTCCTTATCACACGTCAATGGTTTCGGCAGTTGAGGCGTAAATTGAAATTGAAATTGCAGTTGATGGGCTTGATGGGTTTGTGCCTGTTCAGTGAGTTGAGCATCAGACGGCCGCTAATAATGAGAAGGACCTGTAGCTCAGAAACCTTTCAGAGGCCGAACTAGACGAGCTTTGCAGAGTCTTCCTGAGCAGAGTGAGAATATTCTCTGGGCTCCTCCTTCCACTTAGTGACAGTGCAGCAGGAGATCGTCCGGGTCAGACATGAGGGGCGGAGCCTGTGGAGCAGCAGGAGACATCATCACCAAAAGCTCTGGAACCTCCTCGTCTCTCCAAGTTGACGTCTTCGTCTTCTACGTGTACGGCTCCTCTTCTTCATCCTGAGATCTTTGTGTTCTTCCAGTTTCACGTCCGTCACGTGTTAGAAACCTCATCAACACGTCCACTCGCTCTCTGGGAAGCTTCCACACATTGTCCTGCTGTTTCCTCACATGGACTCACGAGGACATGTTACACACATTTTACCAGGAGGCTGCAGGAGAAGATCCAGAAAACGTCCAGAGACACTGACTCAGACATCTGCGCTCACAGCTCCTCCAGATTCAAACAGTGTGCAAGCAGAAAGCTGAGAGCAGAAGACCAGCAGATCCCTGTTTCAGATCCCCGTTCTGTCTGGACGCCAGTGAGGGCTCCGATGTTTACCACCGTCTCCTGTCGACGTGCCCTCAGGCAGGATGCTGAACCCGCAGCTGCTCCGGCGGCGCCGCGGTGCCGACCCGGTCACGCTGGGCACGTCCCTGCTGTATGAGCGAGGAGCCGGCTGCGAAATGAACGGAGCCTGGAAAGCTCCAGTTCCCTCACGGCGAGGTCTGTCACGGAGGGACTCGCTCTGTGATTCCAGTCGGATCCTGCTCTAGTTTCAGGTCTAATTGGTTAGAAGATCAACAACCAGGAGAAAAGCGCTCATCAAAGGGACGGATGCTGTCGGATACGGATTCGGTTTATTTTAATTCTGGTGCAACAAAATCTTCATTTCTACAGATGTTGTCCCAGAGGACAGAAGCACTGATGAGCCTTTTCTTCTTCATCCATTCAGATGCCGGTTGATTTAGAGTTCATGTGCAGAGTCGTTGCTGTTTTATATCACGTATTCTTCCATATAACAGATTTATTATCAAACTGTGTGAGGTCCATCCGCTGCTCCTGCTTTTTCTTTCACCAGGAACTTTACTGGCGTTCTCAACCCTCAAAGCTTTTAAAATACCTTTGGATGGTTCATAGAAACAACCACTGCTTCGTTTTTATAGTCAAAAGATATGAAAATACAGCGTTCAGTGTTAGTTTGACTTTAATTTTAAGTTGCTTCAGTCGTCTGTGACTGCGTCTGTGCTGTGTGGAGCAGGAGATTTTATGAGAACTGGTTTGATGGAAAACTGCCTGTGGGGTTGGTGGAAGTGGCTGAGCCGGCATCATATAGTTCACGTCCCGTAAAACTGAAAGTGTGACTTAAAGGAAGCTTGAAAACATCCATCAAGCTACAAACAAGGGGATAACTGTGTTTTATATCCTCACACGGAGCCGAGTGCCGACTGCACCCAGATCTGCTGAGAGGCCATTTAGGAACGCAGTTTCAGGTTCTTCCTGAGGGACCAGGAGCAGCGAGAGACGTTCTGTGTTGCTCAGATTCTAAAACAGAAACTTTTGGAAAACGCTGCCGACCTCGTTTTTGTTTGAAATCTCCAGAGTTGTGTTTAAGTTTTATTCATACAACTACGATCTCTATGTAGATCTCTATCAGGACAGACTGGAGGTATCAATGGTGAAAAGAAAAATACAGAATTGAACTGAACAACAGCTGTTAGCAAAGACAACAAGGTCAGAGATTATTTCTAATACGCAAGTAGAACTCGTCTGGACAAAGTTTGCAGGTGAGAAATCTGCGTATCGGTGTGGACGCAGCCTCGGGTCGTAACTCATAGAAGTCACAGCTACACACATTTGGATTCAAGGCAACAAATGAGATGATAAATACTGTTGTTGGTGAACGTTTCCCTCCCTGTGTCCGTGGCGTCCTGTGATCCTCACCTGGCCAGCTTGTGCAGGTTGGAGAAGATTCCCTCTGGGACGCTCTCGATCAGGTTGTGGTCCAGACTCAGGGTGTTGACACTGACCAACAGGCCGACGGTCTCCCAGGGGATGTTCACCAGGTTGTTGTAGCTCAGATCCAGGTCCTCCAGCGTCTCCAGGAAGTCCTGCAAAGGGGGGGGGCAACATTATCATCTGTCACTGTGTGAAGCTTCAGTTGTTTTTGATCATTTGAAGCAGGGGGAAGTAAAGGAACTGAACCCAGAGTAAAGAAGTCCAGTGAAGTACACGGGAGCGATTACAGCCTGTTGATGACCCAAAGTGTTGATGTTGTAATCGATAATTCATAATTCACACGATGGTGAAACTGTTTGAACGTCACACCGGCTCAGTTCTCATTACACTAATCTGTGCTGTGTTGCTTTCTGAACAGAGGGAATCTCATTTCCTTCGGACAAAAGAAACTTTAAGAGCCGTGAAGACGAGTCGAGCAGAAAATCGCTCGTAAAAGGACGAAATTTCACGACCGTCCTCTGGAGAAAAATGAGAGTTTGCTTCCAGTGACAGGGCGGATGGGGGGGGGTGCATCACTGGAGTCTGATGTTTCGTTAATAGAAAGACGTGAATGTGGATCCACTGTTAACTGAGAACTGAAGAACTGTCACTGTTCTTAACAAAGCTGTGACAGGATGAACAGAGATGAGACAACAGAAAGAAAAGACAGTGATTCTGGTTTTAAAACTCGAGGTTCTGTACAATCCTGAATATTGAGAAATGAATCTTTCCTCCAGTTCCAAGGTTCTCGCTGCACATTACAAACATTTTTGTCGCTATTAATCAATTAGACCTAAATAGTTGGAAATATCAGGCCCAGGTTTCTTTATCCTTTAATATCAAAAGTAAAAATACTAAGTAGACTTAATTTGCACATCTTTTAAAAATAATCCTAACACATGTATTTACATTCGGATAGTTATACATGGGTTTTATTAAAGAATGAAGTAAACATTTAAACTGAATGTAAAAACAACTCATATATTAGTGAAGCATGTGTTTGTCTGTGGTTCAGTCTGAACTTTTAACTGCAGCGACAGCAACAGTTGGAAGTTCCTCTTCTCTTGTTCTTTGTTCATTTGATTTTATATTAGAATTTAATGTGGATAAAGTGGACCGGAGTCTGGTTAGCTGAATTAGCCTTATTACCCTCAGGCCCTCATCAGTCGTAAATTATTATTCAAATTGAAAACTAATCGTTGCGCTGACACAAATTGAGTTTTGGTTTGTCAATGCGCAGCGTGAATTTAGTTTAATTGAGTAATTGCAACGACTGAAACTGAAAATGGACCAAAACCACTTTAAAATCAGAAGTGGAAAAAAATGTCTCCATAAAAACCCGGTTTCAGCCGTTTGAATGCGTCTGGATGCTGCTGCTCACGGACAGGTCTCCATTCTGCTCAGAGGTGGTGCGGAGGGTCAGAGCGACTCTCACACAGAACCACAGCTCAGCTGGACGTCTTTTTAATAACCCGGCTCTCAAATAAACACTTTCCCCTCCTCGTTGTGTGGAGCCGTCTTTTCTCTGCTCATTAAATATCCAGTGCTGAGGTTTCCCTTCAGGTCCGACCCTCTGAACCTGAGAGACGTGAACTCTGAACCCACTGACGGAGCAGATCTGTGAACTCTCATCCACGACCTCATGATCTCTCGCTCCCCACATCCATTCCCCCCCCGTTCTCTCCTCCTGTTTCTCCCCATCATCTTTTCCTTCTCCCTCCACGCTCCCATCAACACGCCGTCTACAAACCAATCAGAGTCAAGTATAGGTAGACTCCGCCCACGTAGGTGATGACAGGATGTACGTATGTCAGACAGAATGTGAAACCAGAACTAACAGATCAGATGAAACTGTGAACACACACATGAAGCTTCAGACTCTCAGAGTACGAGGAGTAATAGTAATAATAAGTAATAGTGTCAGTGGTGCAGTAGCAGTGACAGATGTGTTAATGTGTTTGTTCTGGTGTCATGTATCTCCACTGGACGTGAGATGTGTCGTGGTGTTCACGTACCTGAAAGGCTCCGTCTGTGATGCTGTGCAGCTGGTTGTTGGCCAGGATGAGGTGCCGCAGGTTCACCAGGCCCTGGAAGTGGGAGTCGTCCAGGGACGTGAGGCGGTTGGCGTCCAGGTGGAGCGCGTGGAGGTCCTGGAGGTCGGCGAAGGCGTACGGCCGGATCTGACTGATGGTGTTTCTGCTCAGGGTCAGATGGATCTGGGTAATGAGGAGGAGATCAAAGGACGTCTTCAAACACAACTTCTCCATTCTGTGTGTTTTAGAGTCAAAACTTTATTTCTCTTTCTATTCTTCTTAAAGATTAATGAAGTTTAATGAGTTTATACCGGCAATCATTTCGTGAGGCTTTGTCAAATATAGCGTGTTTCAGCAGGACGCCGTGGGAGGTCAAAGGGCGCTCCGCTGCTGAGCCACGCCCCTGGAGACGGGGATTCAATGAGCTTCAGCAGGAAGTGACACTCGGGGCTGAAATCAGCAGTCAGGTCACACCATGACTTTCTACACTCACCCAGCTTCATGAATAATTATTCTATAGTAGCTGAGCACAGTCGAGACAAGAAATTACACACAGAACTTATTAAAAGTTGAATTTCGCTCCACCAGTCAGTGCAGTTTCAGTCTAGATCTATTTTCATCATATGAGGTCACTGTGACCTTTGGCCTCTGGAACCTAATCAGTTTCAACTTTGAAGAAATCCTCTCACGACAGAGTTAAAGACGCATCAAGTTAAAGACGCCACAACCTTGACCTTTGACCTTTTACTGCCCAAATCTATTTCCTCTGTGAGTCCTAGTGAACGTTTGTACCAAATTTAAGAGGAATCTCTCGAGGCGTTCTTCAGGTCACATGTTCACGAGGCAAAACATGACTTTGACCTTGAGGTGTCGCCGGCGCAAAGACACAACAAATCTGTGTGGGCTTTAAAGCGATCGTTAGAAAACACAGTGCTGGGGTCAGGCTGCTGAATACTTCCTCTGCACATGTGATACTATACGTGTGAATATATTCTATCAACACCCAGCGACGGGTCAATCAACACCCACACAACCTGTTTTGGCGAAGACGCCTGTGGTTCGCGACCAAATGATTCAAACCTCATTTCCCACGTTGCCTCGTGTGTGAGCAAACATCATCTGTGCTGCTGCAACTGCAGAAGAAGCATTCAGGACGTCTCCAGCTGTGATGACGCTCTATTCACCATTGAAATATCCCAACGTCTTTCTGCGCCCGCGTGCAGCGAGGCCTCGTCACCTCCGTTACGGGGTTGTGGTGGAAGTAATCGGTGAATTCCGCGCGACATCACCAATTTCACCTCAGTCAATATGTTGGAAGGAGCAGATGTTTCCTGAATTCAGTGTGAAATAAACATGAGAACTCTCCTCGCTGGTTTTACACGTCTCCGTGTTCCTGACGCTGAACAGTTTCCTCCTCAGATACTGAACTATATCACTTTCATGTGTCGGGTTCATCCACAGGAGTTGATCTGAACTGAAGTGAGATCATTACCTCTCTGTTTACCCTCAATCTGGGTCCTTAGAGTTCAAATAGTGACGTCCTACATTTCCCACAATGCCATAGTCCAGTTTAATGAATGTTTACCCTTCCAGGAACCTCAGTCCGGACTGTGATTGGCTCGTGTGCTGGGATGGAAACACCAGAATCACCAGAGGCAGAACCGTGTGTGACTGAGTTCATGGACATGATACAGACCATAGACTGTAAATCAAGATGGACGACATGACAGCTCCCCAAAAGGGAAGCCAAAGCTTTTCAGTCGCCCCCTGGTGGCTGGCTGCAGAACATGTCCTAAACCCCACCTCCTCTATGTTAGTAGCATCCACTGCAAATACATGTGGCAGGATGACAGCTTCTGGATAGTGGGAGGACGTGGAGACGCGTCGTCCATCTATATTTACACAGAAGTTGCTCTGTAGCGAAACATTAATTTGTGTTTTGTCTGTATTATTGATTTGTACTGTGTTAAATATTGTTTGAAATTTGTTCATTTGAACTTTTATTTTACTTTTATGCAACAAACCAGGAGGAGGGGTCTTAATTCCACTGGGTTCTGTTCAGTATAAGGACATTAAAGGCTTTTTATTCTATCTTTGTGTTTGGCTCTGGCGCCATCGGCAGCTGAGTGGCGTGTAGGTCGAGGGAAGACAGGACGTGCTGCTGCATTCTGGACCATCTGTGAGTTTCACTCTGCATGAATGGAGGCCTCCAGATGGGCGCTGCAGTGGTTCGAGCCGAGATGTAACCGCGGACTCGCTGGCGTCAGCTCGGCTGCAGTTCTGCATCAGGACGTCCACTGACGACAGCTGCAGCTCCTGTGACGTCTCCGAGCCAGCAGGCGGCAAATCGAATGGAATGTGCAGAGGAAGGAGGCTGAAAAACTCTGGATCGACCTCAATGTTTCTTCAACATCTGAACATTGTAAAGTTTAGATATATTGTTGGACTGTGGCTGGATGTGACCTCTCGTCTCCTGCGTGAAACCAAACGAGATCACAGAACTCCCCCCCGCCCCGACCTCACTGTTCAACATCACCACGAAGGACACACTACTCTGCGCACTGACGCTGAACATTGGTCCGGACGCTTAACGAACACGTGTGTAACACGACATTAAAACACAATCACACAAGGCAGCTCAGAAGCTAATGAGCTGCTGCTGGCAGGTCGTTACTCACTCAGCCTGTGACTTGTTGGACCAGAATGAGCAGCAGTGACGTGAGCTAACAGCCTGTGAGCTAACTTCCAGAGCGGGAACCTCTCAAATGGGAAGTTCAAGCAACATCGAGCATCACAAAGATAAGAGAGACATCGAAGTTCTTTCACTTTAAAATAAACCCCTATGTTTTAGCTTCGCTCCGATTGGTCAGTCCATCCACTGGTTGGCAGACTGGGAACACTGGACCTTTGTTTGTCTGTTACTTAGCAGCATCACACTCAGTGGGAGGATGTGGTTTCACTGACGAATCAGAGGCCAGATCCAGGATATCTCTTTCTCTTTCTTTAACATTGTGAGATTGAACGGTTCTCTAATTTTTTCAAACGGAATTCCCTGAGATAAATTTATGGATTTCAATCTGATATATTTCAATGATCTCCCCTACGTATATTAGCCCCCCTTCATCAGATGCCTGTGTGTTTTAGAGTCGATTCTTGTTCTCGACGTTTTAACACCGAGCTTCTTGGCTGATCTTCTGAACCAGTCCTCCCCAGCTCACTCCTCTGTGAAGAGAAGGCGAGAGGTGACAGGGCCTCCATCTTCTGGAGGAGTTTGCCTGAGGAACTGGAAACATCCCTGTCTGATTGTTTTAAGCTGTGAATTATGTTTCATTTATTCTTTTGTTTTGCCATTATTGTGAAATGATGTTGTGTTAACACGAATGTGAAGGTGTTTAGAAAGCGAGCTCTGACCAGGCTGGTCATGTTGGCAAAGTCGCGGTGCCTCAGCGTCGTGATGAAGTTGTCCATCAGCCTGAGCTCTGCCGTCTGGCGGTCGATGTTTGGCGGGACAAAGAGGAGGCCCGTCTTGGCACACAGCACCGTGTAGGACGGCAGCAGGTTCTGGCAGGTGCACCGCTTCGGGCACAGCATGGAGGAGGTGCAGGAGGCGAGGGAGGACAGGAGGATGACGAGGAGGAGGAGAGGGGAGACCACCGAGGAGATGACATCCATGGCTGCTCTCCAGCTGCAACAGATACAGGAGAAACAAAAGTTAGTCGCTTTGTGCAGCTTGTTGTTCGACATTCAAAATCCTCCAAGGGAGTGAAAATGACTTCCAGCTCTCGCACCGAGTTTCAAATTAAAAACCTTAGTGCTTCGTCTAAATCACTGCTCCTTGATTTGATTGACAGATTTTTATGGTTCAGCAAAGAGAGTCACAGCCCCCACCACCACCCACTGCATATAAATAAACCTTATTCCTCTCCGTGACTGTAGATATATCAGGACATTTACAAACTTCATGCTTCCACAAACCTCCAGATTCGTGGGAACAAATGCTTGAACAGAGAGAACAGAAGGAGACGGATGAAGAGAGGAAAGTGGAGGACAGTTGTTGGGAGAGCGAGAGAGGGATGAAAGGGAGGAGGTAAAGAACTGAGAGCAGCCTGTTTATTCTGCTGAGTAATTTGAACCAAGGAAGTGAAAGTAAACAGAAGTTAAATCATCGATTACGTTTGCCGCACTCTCGTGATTACAACCAGAGCAGAGCATTAAAGAAGAACACAAATTACGTTTGTGTGCCCGACTCACTTCTCAAGTTTCATCGATGTTTTTGTGCATGAAAATGAGACTAAAGAAACAGTGGGAGCCAAAGCAATAAAGGAATAAATCTACATTGATATTGATTTCATCTCCACTCGGTTTGTCGGTTCAGCTCAGTGGAGCACTGAAATAAATTCATACGAGGAGAAAAAGAAAACATGCACAAGCAGGAATGACAGTATGCAAAAGGAAACACACACACACACCCACACACAGACACACACAGTCACGCATGCATGTGGACTTTCCTACTCTGCCAAAAGTTCCTCTGAGTCAAATGCTGAGTGACTGGAAAAAGGTCGACTGCAAATAACAGCAGGAAGAGACTCGCTCTTTTATTTACGGTGCTGAAATATTCAAACCGTGCCTCGACTGCAGCGCAGAATACCGAGCAGGAAATCTGCACATGCCCTTGTCACGGGGTGCGGTGCAGGATACGCAGCGAGATGTGAGGAAGCGATGAGCGAGATGCGATGAGATAAATTCAGTGGAAACGATCAGGAGATTTCAGAACCCGACTGAGACTACACTCAAATGTCAGTGGGTAATTGAGCAGTGTGCACATGACGAGGCAGCGAGCACAGAGGACGCTCAGGAGACGGAAATTCACAGATGTGTCATTGAAATGGGAAAATTTCAAAGCCCACAGAGGTTCAGTCAGGATGGAGAAAGTAAAGATCACTCATCATCCATCGTTATTCACAGTCTAAGGTTGAAATGGAATAACTTGGATGGTTCTCATCAGTAGAATCACTTCCCTGTTTCCCTCCACCGGCCGGAGCAGCTTCAGTCTACACACATCATGTTCCAGATTTACATGAGGTCACTGTGACCTTTGACCTGTGATCACTGAAATCTAATCTGAAAAAATTGTGTTGACAAGAATAGGATGTACGTATGAGGTCGGACGGAGGAGCAACCAGGAAACAAAATGGCTCCGGGCTCCGGGTCTCCGCGGCTCTGAGGCGTGGAAACAAAAAGTTATTTACCTTTGTGACTTTGACTGAAAGTGAAACGGGAACAAACCCTCCTCGTACACAACGAGAGCAGAAACAGGCCCAAACCCTGCGAAAGGTTAACGGAGCGATGGATGAACGAATTCAAAGAATCGTGTGTTGTCACATCCATAAAAAATACATGAAGCCTCTGACTGAAGAAGCCGAGCAGAGTGTGAATGAAATTCTCTAGTTAGCGCCTCCACATTGTCTGGAAGTCAGCGTCATTCCAGCAGAAACACCCACGAGTCATGAAACTCAATCATCATGTGAATTAACACGTCGACTTTCAATCGCACGTTTCATTATCGTCTCATCCATGAAACAAAGATCACAACACGCCTTCTACTGACATTACATCATGTGTGAGCATACATGTGCACAGAAGCATGTAATATTAAACATGTTGTTTTTAAATACGAGGGGACGGAAAGAACAAAGAAATGTGTGAGATGACGGGAGCATACGAGTGAGAGAATAAAGGACGAGAGGAGATAAGGACGGGTGGACAGAAGGAATGTCGATGGAGGAATAAATGATCTAAAACAGACGGGGACGGAGCAGCAGATACAAAGTGATGGATGGAGGCAGCGAGGTAACGAGAGGACGAGAGGACGAGAGGACGAGAGGAAAGAGGAAAGAGGAAAGAGGAAAGAGGAAAGAGGAAAGAGGAAAGAGGAATACAGAGAAGTGTGTTGTGTCAGAAGAGAGAGGTGTGACAGGCTGGAAAGAGTTTGAGAGAAGGACAGAGGGATGACGGGATGAAAACAGAGAGATGCCACTGAAATGTGAAGGACTCGAGAAGAGAGTGATGAGAGGAGGAAGAGAGGAGGAGAGGAGGAGAGGAGGAGGAGAGGAGGAGAGGAGGAGGAGAGCTCGCCTGAAAGAAGAGCTGATCTGCAGTTTGCTCACGCTGAGCTGGACTAAACAAATTTAATCTGTTCTCAGAGCATCAGTGTTCTGCAGAGGATCAGCATCGAACCACACTGGATCCCCCTGTACCACACTGTACCACACTGTACCACACTGTACCACACTGTACGACTCTGTACGATACTGTACAACGCTACATCGGACTGTACCACACTGTACGATACTGTACGACGCTACATTGGACTGTACCACACTGTACCACACCGTACGATGCTACATCGGACTGTACCACACTGTACGACATATCAAACCTAACATTTAACAACATAATCAGTAAATTATAATATTTGGGGAGGATGTGAACATTTGGGACGGCTGTGGGCGTGGCTGCTCGCAGACGTCTCTGATCCACACGAGTATCTTTTTAAAATCTCTTTGACAGATTTGCTTTTCTGTACGAATCCAAACTGACCTGCTGAGAAAAGAGATAAAGCCAAACATGTGTTTATCTGTTGGTTCCTATGGAAACGGCTGAGTCACAAGCAGGAGCAGCGTCGAGGTAAAGCAACTGCAGAAATAAAACCAAGGAGGGGAAATTCATCTGGAAGTCCCAGACTGAAGAGAGGAGAGACAAACACAGAGACATGATCAGATCTCAGATGAGGGGATGAGGGGCTCTGAGAGGGGGGGAAAGGAGGAGAGAAAAGGGAGGAGGGAGTAGTAGAGAAGAAATGAGGAAGAGGAGGAAGAGGAGGAAGAGGAGGCTTCAGCTGCGTGAGAACGATGAAACACGAGAGAAGGTGGAAAGCAGAAGAACGAAAAACAAGATACACTCTCCGACCTGCTGGTGGGGATGTTGTGCTACAGTTTCAGACACACACACACACACACACACAAAGATAATACACACCTACACACGTGCATGTGCACACACACACACACACACACTGACACACACACCACAGTGAGCAGTGCACTGCTGGTGGAGAAGAGCAGAGTCTGAGGACTGAAGGACAAATTCACATGTATATATTCAGGCTCTTTTGTCTTTATCTCAATAAGCTCCAGCGCTGCGTTTATCTGGTGCTGCTGTAATCCATACAGAGCAGCGGCACTACGAACATGTGCTGCTTCGCACCGACTCCAACGTTTTCTGTCCTCTTGTTTGACTTTCCTCCGTGTTCGGTTTCCCCTGCTGCATTCTACGATAACTACAGCTGCAGTAATGATGAGGATACTCCACCTGATATGAGGCAGCAGAAACTATTAGGGAGAAAGTGAATGTTTCCCATATCTTATTTAATCATAAAGGTTTTAGGTGGAGGTATCACAGAGGACGGAGGGTATGTCTTTGTACGGCTGGGTCTAAAAATATCTTCAATAAAACCGCCACATATATTCTGTGGATATATGTTTTTACAACCCAAGTTAAAACCTCATTTTTTACTCTAAACCGGAAAAACTAACCAATTCCGATCAAGTGTACGTGGCTCTAAACATGTGTGAAATAAAACCTCTTTACTGTCCTATGATTCCGCTCAAAGCACAACTACTCTGTATATTGATAGATTAAGTATATTAGTTTTCAACCCTATTCTGAATCCTACTTTGCGAATCTCAAATATTACACATATGGAGCCAGTCTTTCGAGCTGCAAGGCGGCTCAAGGGAATTGTCGTTTCCTTGAATCAGGATTGGTAAATAATAAATTGATAGTATGATAACATGCCTGATAACTGACTGTCTGCACCTCAGGTGATAAATCCGGCTTCAGATACATATTTGTCAGTGGGTTATATTCAGTGAATGATGTTGGTCTCTATCGGCCCCAGTCGGCTCCCTGCTGGTGCTGTTTGAATGATGCATGAGTCGAGATGAGTTGAATGATTACATATAATTACATAACATATGTATCAATAATGTACAAAATAAAGAGGGAGATTGGGAAATGAACCCCCCCCCCAAAAAAAACAATTAGAAAGATGAACAAATAACTGAAGAATAACGAAGGTCAATGGATTTGTAGGTAATCACAAAGATCTACTTCATACTAAGAATTGATTGTCTACAGTAGCAGTGGATACAGTGTGATTGACAGCTAGGACCATCCAATGGGAGTAGGTGGCAGTATCCTCGAGCGCTTAGTCAGGCTCCACCCCCTACTTCTCCAAATATGGAAACTTCTGGTTTCATAAACCAAGATGGCGCTGGACAAAATGGAGGCTTCAGAACAGCAGCTCACTAACCAGCGTGTGACGTCACGGTGACATGAGAAGAAACTCTTCTTCTCTTTCTGCAGCTTCTTTCACGCGTTTATCAACACGTTCAATTACTTAAGTAAATCGGTGGCGTCACCGTCGTTAGCTTGTTGTCACGTTTCAGTCCGAGTTGTCGACTTTCATATCTGCTGCTTGGTTTTCTGCTCGGGAGCAGTTAGCTTCATGTAACCAGAGCCCCATGAATCCTGCCTCCTCCATGTTAGCAGATGGAACATACTAATAAACTAATAAAATACAAAGTAGACGTTAAATAAATGTTTCTCAAAGACGGTTTCTGTCCTCTGAAGTCGTTCTCATCACATTAATGAATCTTAGTGTTCGTCACCTACGCAGAGGAGGTTGTGTTCTCCTCAGTGTTTGTTCGTTTGTTCGTTAGCAGGATGGTTGTGTGCGGCTCAGAGAGGGAGGAAGCCGTTAGCACTGCTCAGCGTGATGTGACTTGTGTTTGTGTGAATGCATGAGAGAGCGGGGGGGGGGGGAGAGACACAGCCACGTCAATTAGCATCAATCACTGTCATCTCTATAAATGGCACGTTAATGGGTTTAGCATATACGTGCAGCACATTAGCAGACTGTGTATCAAGAAAATTTGTCATTTACATTTAAATGTCATTTCATTTCCACGGTCATCGCTGCTACGCTCGTTACGAGCCACGCTGGGTAAATGTGACAGACTCATAGCTCAGCGACGGGACGCGATCAATATCACTGCTATCCACACAAAGGGCGGAGCTCACGTGTTTCAGCGCACTTTGGCAAAATGACTTAACGTGTCGTTTGACGCCGGGAGAAAAAGTGACGACAGATCCAAACATCCCTCCGGTCGTTCAGGAGGCGTTGGAACAACCGGATCCATCAAAAGACAAACAGAACCAGCATGTGTCTCCTCTCTCAGTCGACACTTCTTACCCACGAGGCCCGGACTGTTTCAGCCTGTTTAGACTCGGACCTGCGTTCTGTCGGGCCTCAGCAGAACTAGATCGGCAGCCATTGGTCTAAACACTGACGTCTCCGCTCTGCCAAGGAAAAGGGCGTTGGTCTCTCGGCAGAATCACATGAAAACTACTCAACCTGTTTGTTGGCTGATCCTCTGAAGAACTTGAAGCTCATTGTGCAGCGGATCTGGACAAAGGGGTGGATCCAGGATGTCTTCTTCGTGTCTGGATCTGAGCTCTTTGGTTTGTTTCCCTGCATCAGACTGTTTTTGTTGAGCGACTGTGAGCAGAAGTGCATCAGATTAGAATCTGCTGTTCCACCTGTTGTAGAACGATCGTTATCTATAAGACATCCATTTGAACGGGGACACCCTTCATCACGCACTGTGGATGTGCATCCATAAAGCCTGCTTGTTAAAGCTGCTGCTCTCCTCTCTGTGGAGATAGATGTGTGAACGCTGTCACTCATATTAATGCCACTGCAGCCAGTCTCAATCAGTGTCCGGCTGCTCCGCTCGCTGTGAACGCCGCTCATCAGCAGCGTGGAATCTGCCTCAAAGGCCACAAAGATCAAAGTCAAACTCAAATCGGCCTCATTTTTCATAAAAATTCAATTTAATAAGCCTTTGATCGCAAACATTGCACTTCTCCACATCTTTTTTTTTGTCTTTTGTCCAGAAAGCTCATTGTGTTTGCATCTGTTTGATCACAGGGTTGGAGGCAATCAGTGATTTTCTGTGTGTGTGTGTTTGTCCGTGTGTGTGTGTTTGTGTCAGTGTGTGTGTGTGTGTGTGTGTGTGTGTGTGTGTGTGTGTGTGTGTGTGTGTGTGTGTGTGTGTGTGTGTGTGCAGCAGGAATGCGGCTCAGCAGTAAAAAGCCTCCACTACCTCAGCAGCTCTGATCAATGCTGATTCTTTATTTATATTTGCAGACTGAACATTCCTCAGTTACACCACATTCTCATATCGTCCTCATATTTTCAACGACCTAATAACTGTGAGACACCAAATGATATTTCTAACATTGCAACGAACAATTCATTGGTTGTGAAATCAAAGTGACGTGTGCACGCTCATTTCCTGCAGATATAGTAAACACCCTCAGATTTATCAATACTTATCGTCTGAGGGTCGTGTATTGAATTTGTTTAGTCTTAGATTTCACACGTGTAAAAACCACGTGCGTGCACGTGAGTGCACAGACCAACACTCACAAAGCAGCAGAACCCTTCCAACCAGAGAGACTCTGCTCAGCTGCTCCTCTCAGCAGTGGAGCAGGAAGTCCTCTCGGTAGATCTCTACTGACGGTGTGTCATCTGGGCTTCAGGACCCCTCTGGTGAAGTGATCACACCATTTGCATTTCCCAGTCTCCCCAGCGAACACTTCATCTCCTGCACAAACTACCAGCGGACGGCCCAGTCAGAGCGCGCTGGTTCACTGATGTCACCCAGAACGTCTCTCAAACCTCCACTGAGCCTTGTGCTTCGGCCTTTTGTGAAAAATGTGTCTCCTCACCCACAGCGGGAGGTTCGATTCCTCTGCTGGAAAAACAACATGTTTTCATTTCTCACTCTAAACTAATGGTCTCTGTCTGTATTGAGCCATTTCTCAAAGAGCCATGATGGATCAATACTTGCTGCCGATGCTCAAACTTGATGCTAATACAAAGAGCAATATTTCTGCTGTCAGGTTTTTGTAGCTGCTTCGTCTGTGGGCTGCATGTCATGGAGATCCCCCCCCCCCCACGGCCACATAGGAACAAGAAAAGTCCCCCCGATCAAGAAGGAGAAGCCGACTGCACCAAGATGTTCATTCAGCCAAACGTAGGGGTGAATTACAGTGTGAAGAATCTGCTGAGCTGGTTCACGTGTCACTCCGCCGCTGCCTGAGAGCAGTTTGCATTGAGTCGATAGAGAGAAGAGAAGTTACTGTGGAAACTGTGAGTGAACATCAGTCCAACGACACTTCGCTGTCAAAACAAACCCACAGCAAACACACGCCGTCAAATCACATCATTTGTCGTACAGTATCTGAAGCTCCTGCATAGAAATGAGCCTTCCCAGCATGCACCGGGACCCCTGGGGTGACATCATCAACCCAGTACAGATTTCCAGCTCATCTGCTGATAAACCGCTGCAGCATTACTGCTGCCAGTCAGTGTTCCAATCACACGGAGGTTCAGGCGTTCAGCAGGGGAGGAGAGAACACACACAGACACACACACACACACACTGACACAGAGACACACACACAGACACACACCTCTAACCACAGGGATCAGTTGTTTGCCTTTTAAACTAACGACTCGGTTGAAAGGTTTATTGTTGTTAGTGTTGCTGAGGAGACTCGACGGGGTTGTGAAAATTGTGCTCCTCGACAGTGTGTGAGTGTGTGTGTGTGTGAGTGTGTGTGTGTGTGTGTGTACAGTCATCAGTCAGATTGTCTCAGTGTGGCTCTGAAGCAGGTCACGTGTTCATTTTCACATAGACCATAAATACAAATGGACGTAGTAATGAAGCCAAACCATATTGATCGCCCCCTGGTGGCTGGCTGCCTCCTCCATGTTACAAGACGGGACATGGACCAAACAAAGATGGTTTCTGTCATTTCAGGTAGTTCTCATCACACTGATGTTTGTTCATGTTTCGGATCAGTTAGATTTAATTAGTTATTTGATTTGACGTCATGATTGACAGCTGACACTGACTTGTGATTGGTTCAGCGTGTGTGTGTGTGTGTGTGTGTGTGTGTGTGTGTGTGTGTGTGTGTGTGTGTGTGTGTGTGTGTGTGTGTGTGTATAAACTATGTATAAACTCCAGTCCAATCATGTGCGTGTGGAAAACTGAATTTAAATAATTTTACAAGACAAATCTAAGATCTGCTTCTGTTTATACAGGAGTGAGTGAGTGTGTGTGAATAACTTTACATAATCCACTAATGAGGACACACACGGTGGAAATGAAGCCGACGTTTGAATCATCGGTCCGTATAAAGTTTTTTAAAAGTTCATTCTAGCGACGGGACATTAACTCAACACGTGTGACCAACCTGTTCACGCTCAGCTCCACGTTCGGCACTTTGAAGGTGTCACAGCGTTATTATGGAACAGGACATGTTACTCTGACTGCAGATTGTGGCATCGTGTGCTTGTTCCTCATCGTGTTTGAACGGGTGAAAGTTTGTCTCCAGTCACCGATTTAACAGACACACAAACAAATGTGTATTTTTTTGCCAAGATCAATTTCAAAATCAGTCAATTTTAATGATCGGTTAATAATTTAATATAAAAATGTCTTAATAATATATATTTTGGTCCCCTGACCGCTCCCAAACATGAGTTACTCAACACACAGATGCATGAATACATAAAATCATATGCCACAACCTCACAGAGACACACACACACACACACACACACACACACACACACACACACACACACACACACACACACACATTGTAACCAGGAGTTGACGGCAGTGGGACAGAAAACTACTTTGCTGTGTGGAATGGAATCTGCTGGATTCGCTGCATAAACTTAAAATCTCTGGAATAATATACAAAGAGCCTCGAATAAAAAATCGTGCTTCATGACCCTGATTTGAATCTCACATCAGTAACCTCAGTAAAAAAGGTTTTTATAACCTGAGAAACTCTGTGCAGCCGTTCCTCTCCCAGGCAGATAAACCAGGAGACGTGTTTTCATCCTGAGCTTGATGACTCTGATGCTCTCGTACCTGAGCGCTATAAATACGCCACAGATGATTGAGCAGCAGCACGTGTAGGAGCCAAGGCCTGAAGCAGAGCACACGTCTCGCCCGTCATAAAGTCCCTTCGTCGGTTCAGTTTGACAGAATTTAAGGCTCTTTTATTGGTGTTCAAATCACTCAGGGGACGAGCTGTTAATGTAAACTCCCAGTGGACCACTCCGGTCCCGGGCCTTTCAGTCGCTCCCAGGGGGCGGACAGGGAAAGATGGGGCGTTTCAGTGTGTAACGTCCTCGCCTCTGGAACAGCCACAGACGATCTGTCACCAGCACATTGAAAAGATCTCAAAAATACATATATTTGCATTCAATTATTATTTTAATCAATTTTAATCTTATCTCTATCATTTTATTCTTTGTTCTGGCTTTGATTTGTACTGAGAGAATGTACTGGTCAGATTTGTTCATAGGTATTTTCCCTCAGGAACCTGATTATCATCAGTAATCAAGCCTCTCGGCTGCAGACCGCGTGTTTGGATGTAAGAAGAGTGATTAACAGACGTGACTGTGCACATGCACGTTCATATTTACTCACTTCATGAGCCCCTCACACACAAGAGGAGGAGGAGGAGGAGGAGGAGGAGGAGGAAACAAGAGACAATGACAGAGAGAGTCGAGGAAGTCGGATAAATGGCAGAGGAGAGGAGAGGGGCGGAGAGAGGCGAGAGATAAGAGGGGATTAGACGAGTGGAAGAAGAGGGCGGGAGGCCGAGGAAAGAGAGGGGTGAGAGATGGAGGCAGAGATGAGGGAGGCGGCAGGAAAGCTGACACCTCAGCACTGCTGCAGTACATCCTGCACTCAGCACTGCAGAGACAGAGGGCTGAGGTGATACACTGAGAGACAACAGCAGGAAACGTGCTGAATGATTCAGATTCTGAAAAACCACTGAACCAACATCCTGCTGATTTTCTATTGTCTTCATTGATCCAAAGAAGGATCTTGTTCCTCCTGATGCTCACGTGAACGTTTGGGCCAAAGTTGAAGAAATCTTCAACAGCATCTCGAGTTATCATCGTCAAAGGTCCAAAAACACAGGCCCAAACGAGGAGAAAGAAAGAAAAGATGTGGAGAAACGGAAGCAGCGCCTCCTGGAGGTCATGTTTCCTCACTGCAGCAGCAGGTACATGCGTCTTCTGTTTGTAGGCGACAAAATCACTGGATCATGTTCAGAGGCGACATTTTTAGACCGAATGAAGCTCTGCATTTACTAACGGAGTCGCCGGAGGGAGGTTTGGCAGAAAAAGGGACGACTGTTGCTTCAGAGGCGCAGGTTCACTTCCACAGTCATGTTGTTTCTGAATTAAATCAGACCAGGATCTCTCCCCAACCTCCTGTACCCTCCTGTACAGGAGCATCATTTCCTGGAGAAAGGAAGAGACGGCCGTTTCAGAGACAGTGGACGGACAGAGGTGGTACAGCAATTATTTTCCCATCATGCCCCCCAGGTGAGCCCGAGGTCAGGGCCTCAGAGGGTTTGTTGTTTCTAACAGGGCGACGCTGCCAGCCCTAATCATCCTGAACCACCAGCCCGCTCGGCCAAGGTCCACGCGGGAGGCAAGGTCGAGGCAGCTGCTGAGAGAAAATGAGTCTACCAGGGTGACACAGTGGAAATAAAGACACCACGGCAGAGAAAGAGGCTCGCAGGCCGTCAGGGTGCAGCGGAGCACTGATGAATGTCTGCAGGGCGGCTTCCTCTCTGCCCCCGGACCTTCACGCAATCACGCTACCGCGGTGGCGTGCTGTGACTTTTACTGAGCAGAGCTGATGAAGCATAGACTTTGTATTTCATAAGAGTTACCTGCCAGAGGCTGCTGGCACATCATGTGCGTGCCGGAGTAATTATGACGGCAGCAAAGGAGGAAGTCAGGTGACGTGGAATAAACAACAACACCGGAGGAGGAGGAGGAGGAGGAGGAGGAGGAGGAGGAGGAGGAGGAGGAGGAGTTAGGGTGGATGGACGGTTCAACAAACCAACATCAATGGGATCGGGGATGCAGCAGACGAGGAGTCGAGGTTCCGCTGAGTGTGACTCAGTATCAGGTGTCGCTCATGTTGAACTTCTTAAAATGACAACCATCCCGAGGATGATTTCATATCCATCTTCTGATCCTTCACCTGAACCTCACACCCTGAACCTTCAGGTTGTGGGCGTGGCCTGTTGTTTCCAGCGCCTCCCGGCTGCAGACACTCTGCTTGTGCAGGATCGCATCAGGCCGCCGCCGCAGCACCAGTGTTGTTTTTACACAGGTTTTACATTTTTAAATGGAGAGCCTGCTGCGTTCGCCTCAGAGAACATCACCGTCTCCCTCATCACGGACTTGACAGGCAGGAACATTTTAAATAGAGAAACTGACATTCTGGCTCAAAGAATTTCATTTGTGTTTGTTCCGACCCGGTGACTTCCGTGTCACATTGCCTGAACGTTGTTTCTCTGCAGCCCACCAGGAAGAGGATTATGTGGGAGGCACAGAGAGATGAATACACACAGCAGTGTTTGTCTTTATCCACCTACCAGTTATTTAGTGACGCTGGTGCCAGTCACAGCTCCGGGCCACTGACCTGCCGTCACCTTTAACCCTCTCACTGCCTTCAGCTCCAGAGTCACAGTTCAAATCTGTGTTCATGACCTTTCCCCCTCCAGGAAACATTCAGAGGAAACACTCTGATGGACAGAAAAGACCAAACTGACCCCGGGTAATAAATGAATCTGGATTAGAGACCGAGGTCTTAACACAGTTTACAGGAGGAAGACGAAGGGAAACTGATGCTTCATCCACACAAACGACTTTTTGTTTTAAAACGTACACAATGTCCGTCCACCTGACAGGAAGTGTGAGCAACGCTTTGAAGCCACCGCTAGCAGTCGATTCATGTGACTGATAAGAACCAATCAGGAAGAGAACGTGGGCGTGATCGTTTACCAAAGTCTCAGTTTCTGTTCGTCCAGATTAAAACACAACCCCAGAGTTTTCAAACTGAACCGAGACCAGCAGCGTTTAGAAACGTCTTCACTTTAGACGCTGGGAGCAGTCTGGACGTTAGATGTATCCTGAGCAACAGTGACGGGTTTTCTAACTATAGTACTGTGGACGTAGCCTGAGACCGGCTGCTGTCTGAATGGTCTCATCTCATGGAAAGTAGCTGATTGAACAGATTAAAGGACGGAGCACATCCTGAGAAGGGAACGGACGAGGCCCCAGCGAGAAGCTCCTGCTGCAGAATCCCAGAAACACTCAAGGAGCTGCCGAGGCTTCATATTGCACATAAAACTGTAATGTGACAATTTAATTTTCCAGTGGCAGAAGCAGAGTTCATCGCCCCTTTGCTCTCTCTCTGCTGAGAGAGAAGCCGAGACGCTTCATCAGTTGAGCCGCTTCAAGTGGATCACCAGTTGCCATGGGAGGGCGAAGTAATGAGGAAATAACCTGAGTGGCTGCTCCTGTAAATCATCACAAGGGGAAACTCCTTGAAGGGCCGACAGACGCAGGTCGCACTAAACTCTACTAAAGTCAAAAGCTGTGAGGTAAGAAACAAGAGAACGTGGAGGTTCTCCTCATGGGTTATCAGACCCCTGTTTCACCACAGCTGGTCAAAGCCAGCGTCTAATCTCCAACCAGTTCCTTGTGTTTCAGAACAACTGGTCTGACTCTAGCACCAGCATCAAAAAGAGGTAACAGAGACCTGACTGATTTAAAGAGGACCAGATCATTCGATTTATAAACTCTTGATATCGTCAGTTGTTATAAAAACTCTTCAGGACAAACTGTGTCTGTATTTATGTTTATTTTCTAATATTGGATTGTTTTAATTATTGGTCATTTTTCATTATGCGACAGCTCTGCTGTTGTTTGTTAAATTCTTGGATTTTAATTAAATCTTTCAAAAATAAGCAAAACAAAGTTTCATGTTTCCTTCTTGTCTTTTTAATATCGTTGATGCTGGTGCTGTTTATACAGGAAGTAGCTTGAGAACTCTGCACACCCACCTGCCCCCTGCACCCATTGGACGGTACGAGCTGTCAATCACACTGTGGCATCCTTTGTCCATGTCTTTTCACAGTCTATGATCTGCACACATTTCTGAAACAAAGTGTTTTTCATTTCATTGGAGCTGGTGGACAAACATGACGTGAACTCTGTCGCTGAGTGAATCGAAGATCACACGTCGAGCCATTCACAGAAATATTGATCCCTTCATGTCCTCGTGTGTCTTTGTGTCCAGCCACTAAAACAAAATGTCCATCCATCCATTCATCCAGCTCAACCCTCTGCCACTCATATCGAATCATCTATCCATCACTTGGACCGCCTGTCCGTTTATCCACCCGTCCATCCACCTGCCGCAGAGGTCATTTGTACGGGACTGACAGGCTGCAGCCGGCCGGGAGACGGAAAGACAGACGGATAAAGTGAAAAGAGGAGTTTGTATGTTTCTGTGAGAGACACTAAAGAATAAGGAGAGAGAGGAGCAGAGTCTCAGAGGAATGGAAGTGTTTGTGTTGACCACTCATCAGTATTCTCCCGCTGTCTGTCTCTGCTCTGTGTCAATAGTCTCCTCTCTCGCTCTCCTCGTTCCTCCTTCTTCTTCTGCTGTATTCAAATCATGCCCGCCGCACTTCCTAACCTTTGCGATGCTAATGTCTGCGGGGGCATCGGTTCGCTCGGTGCGGACTTATTCAGGCTTTACGAGTCAGCAGCTGTGTTAGTGGGATTTCTGAGGAGCGACGAGTCAGAGGGAGTTCAACGAGCAGGTTTTCTCCCAAAACAGGGAGAAAAAATACAGCCGAGTTCAAACTGTCAAACCCAGAACCTGGAACATTTAAACTTCAGTTTACTGAGGCCTGGGTCGGCAACGTCCTGCAACTCAGGAGCAGGAGCAGTCGCTGCTTGATACGACCAATCAGAACTGTTTTACAGGCTGAAATATATCAGGACAAACGGAGAAATCATCAGGAAACTTTGTGCTGACGTTCGTCATTTCTTCTTCTTCTTCTTCTTCTTCTTCTTCTTCTTCTTCTTCTTCTTCTTCTTCTTCTTCTTCTTCTTCTACTGTTTAATTCTGTCTCTACTTCCTGTGATTGGTCCAACAAAGTGTCCCTCAATTCAATCAGGCTGCACCACACACACGGATCAAATCACTCCTCTAAATAGTCTTCATCAAGATCCACAAATTGTTCTCTGAGAAAACACTGAAAATATCAAAAGTCTCATTTTGTTAAAGAAACTGAAAAACAGTTCCTGGCTCCGCCCCCTGATCCCAGTTGTTACCAGACATTAAGAAGTTCTGTTCTGACCCGTAACAAACCATCTCTTTACCAAGTTTCATACAGATTTTGCATAATCTGGCTAACGAACAGACAAACAGACAAACAGACGAATATAAAAAGGTCAAATCTGTTTCGATTAGAACGTATCGTGAAGGTTTAGGTGATGAACCTGAATATCATGTTTATGCTGCACAGACACAAACCAAAGGAGTTTCAAACCCAGATGCCACAAACATTGTGTTTCCAAATGATCCAACAAGCAATTACATTTCACACACGTGTGTATTTGCTGCTGACGGCTGCTCAACATGTTTGACTAATGTGTGCAGGCGTGTGATGAAACGTCCCCGTTGAGCTCGTGATGAATGATCCGCTCGCAGCAGCAATAAGGTTCATCTGGAAAGCCACGGTCTTTTCCTCCATGTTATTTACAACCCAGTGTAATTATACCTGTTAAATATATTATTAGAGTTTCTTCAG
>NC_061486.1:1331573-1344073 GCF_022539355.2 Hippoglossus stenolepis
GTTACGTATTGCTTACTTTTATTCTCCCAGACTCTCACAGCAGGGGGTTCAATCAAAGCCTCTGTAAGCTTGGCAGGAGCAGTCGAGTGTCAGATTGCGATATAAGACTGAGAGGTACTTGTGGTTTATTTGGAGCTGCAGCTCGGGGGGTCATCAGGTCAGCAATCATCACTGCTGGTAACACGACCCACGAAGGGCCCAGAGACGGGTTTGGAGAAACTGCGAGTGGTTGGAATGATGAGTAAGCCCTGGTAAGCCTCGGCTGGCCCTGCTTGGCCCTGCAGTAATACTCCACCAGGGTTTTTTCCAGCTTTACACAGGCTTAGGTTTCAGTGGGTGGGTTTTAAATAATGCAAGGGCTGGAAAACTCTGAGATCACTTAATCTTCATGTGCAAACAATTGAACTCTATCTGAAGACGCCGGTGGAGGTCGGTCGAGCCCAGATTCACAGAAAATCTTCTGTTTTCTGTGAAAAGACAAATTTAGATTTTTGTCCCTTTTGATGTGACACACAAAAATACTCACATAGTTCAGCAATTCTTCAGATACAGTCATAACCATCTCTCCTTTATCACAAGGTTTGAACGTAGACTGTAAATAGAAATGGACGCAGACTTCGGATCTGTAAAGTGAACTGAAACCTGTGTTCTGTGTGCTGACCAGCAGGGGGCGACTCCTCTGGTGGTTTCTATAGAAGTCTATAGAAAGTGACTTCACTTCATAACGTCAGTAAACATTCAGGAGTTTCTGTCTCAGTCTCTAGTTTCAAGTCTTCTCAAACAGCTGATGTTCATTTAGTGAATTATGATCATTTAGAGTCAAACAGACCATAAAGCACCGGATGTGTTGTGGGGGATACCACAGCGGATTGACAGCTAGTACCGTCCAATCGGTGCAGGTGGCAGGTGTAGGTGGGTGTGTCCTCCATCTCTCTGTCAGGCTCCACCCCCGCCTCCCCAAGTTACTTCTGGTTTTAAAACCAAGATGGCGCTGGACACAAACCAGTGGAACGTGTGACATCACAGTGGGTTGACGCCTTTTGAATAAGTTGAACCACAGTGAGTTCCATGTTTTGTTGTTTTTGTCCGAACAGGAAGAGTTTGTTTGTGAGCCACCGATGATAACTCGCCACACCTCCAAGATGTTTGTGATGGAGGGTCAGGAGGTCAGCCTGCGCTGCAAGTCCATCGAGATCCCGAACCTTCCACGCACTGGGTCAGTCCGACGGAAAGTTGATCGGAAACACGCCCAGAACCGCCTGCTACGAGAACGGCGCTGGACATCCTCAAGGCCTCGTCAAGGTAGAGATGTGGTTGGACTGTGGTCACGTGCACGCTCACGGTCTTGGTACATTCGTTTTCTTGGAGATGAAGTCGCATTTAAAACACAAGAATAAAAATGGATTCTTCTTGATTTCTAGGATTCTGGAAAGTTCACATGCATAGTGTCTAACGCAGCCGGCGAGGCCACTGCTCCTGTGGAGCTGGTCGTTAATCCGTCTCCACACTTTGACCCCAAACTGGACCCTGACCCGGGGCCGTCGGACATCCCCACCTCCATCAAGTCCAACGTCAGCGGAGGCCACGCCCGGTCGGACCAGCAGAGGGTCAGCGTGTCGGATGTAACATCCGGCTCTGCGACCATCAGGTGGCCCCCGCAGAACCACATCCCAGGAGTCCGCATGTACCAGATCCAGTACAACAGCTCCACAGACGATATACTCATATACAGGTAAGGGAGGTGTGTGTGTGTGTCTGTGTGTGTTAGATGGGTTGTTTTGTGTGATTTGCTCCAGACTTGTGTTGTTTGACTGGAAGTTACTTTATCGACCCACATTAGACGACATGTTTTCAGTTCTTCACACGTCCTGACAGGTGCCGTACACACGATACAGAAATGGATGATGGGTAAACTTTGCACTTATAACTTGTACATTGTGTGAGCAACAATCTCAAAAACTCCTCCTGACGTATTTGGCACCTTTGGAAACTTTGTGATCTGCTCTGGAATTTAAAGTGCAGTCAGACATCATGCAGCATTAGTGTGTGACGACAAACTGCAGAGACATTGGGTTTGAGGGTTTCTCTGTGTTTTCATCGTGACGAGATTCACAAGTTCACTCTTAATATTACGACCGTATAAAGACCGTGATAGACTTCAAAATCCTCCTGGAAGAATCAGATCTCGACGGGTTCAGGTTTCAGACGAAGGAAAAGAAATGTAATAATAGAAGATAAGATTAAGGTTTAATCAGGTCACTACACTGTGGAAAAATAACTGAGAGCCTGCAAATGACTGCAACCTGGGAAATAAAAGATGTAATAGCAAAATATACAAATTTACGTGTGAAGCATGACAGAATATTAAGATTAATGCAAAGCAATACTTTGGTACTATTTTAAAACAAAGACTGTGCAGAAAAATATCTCAGGCAAAGAATCAATCATTTAACTCTAAGTGTGCAGTGAGAAATGCATGATGGATATTTCACAGAATAAGTTGGTTTTTAAATCAGGTAAATGATCAGTGAAAGTTCCCTGAGAGAAAGTTTTGCCTTTCTCCAAACCTGACGTCACGCACCGCGCCGCCGCCCGACCACTTGATTTGCACATCGTAATCCCCAGATGTGGGTTTCGTGGCAGGTTTGAGGCCAGAGGCGCCGAGCGGCTGAGTGCAGACTCTGATCAGCCCACGACGCCGAGCCATCGCTGGATGGTCCCATCAGCCACTCGGCCAGCTCTGTAACCTAGCAACGTCATTCAGGATGCATAATTGAGTGATATCACCAGGCATCCGCAGCGCTGCCACATGACAGATTTGAAATGTGTCCACAGCCTCACTTCATTTCAGCCCAAAAGCAAAAGACTTGAGTGCTTTTGCTTGACCATTTTCCTGCCTCCGATTGGAGAGGGCAGTCAGTCAAGTGCAGAGGGTTTGAATGGATCATTCCAGATTGAACCATCGGGGGGGGGGGGGGTTATTCAGCAGAATACTTAAACATGCAGCCTGACGTCCGTCTGTAAGGGAGCGCCTCTAATCACGTCTTTGGAGAGGTCACAGATAGTAATGATGACTGAGGATCAAGCTCCGACTCTTGTGTCGGCAACTCGAGTGAACGAAGCTTCATCTGTTCTCATCACACAGGTCGTCAATATTACATGAAATAATATTTGTAACCTTCAGAACGACACAGTAATTATCTGACCTGCCGACCTCTTCACCACATGCACCGCAAAAGAGAAAAACTCCAACTTGGAAACATTTAAAAGTCTTAAATTGAACTCGTTGAAACCTGAAGTCAAACAGAAAAGATTCTACTTTTTTTAGAGGTAGAAGATGCGAGTGGATTATTTCAGGGTCTCCATGTTGGAACCACTCAGCTGTGTTTTCTGGGTATCTCCAGTTTCTTCTTCTCTCAACACGGCCCTGCCGAGCAGCCTGGAGGCTCCGAGCTGCAGCTCCAGATCAACGGTCTGACTCTCCGGCTCGCTGCTGCTCTCACAGCAGCTGGTGTTGTTCTCTTGAGCTCGGCCTTCACTCGGCGCACGTTCACCCAAACAGTTGCTGCAGCGCAGTTTGTTGATGTCAGAAAAAGAAAACCTCCCAAGTCGTCAGACACGCCTGGATGAGAGGAAGCTGCGAAGCCAACCGGCACGATAGAAGCTACAGCAAGAAACAACAGAGTTTTATATCTGTTAACATCAGGCTCAGTGTAAAGCTGCTGGTAAACACTGTATTGATTCAGTCTATTGACTATTGATTGTTCAGAGGAGTGATGACGGTGTGAAGCTATGATCACGTTCAGCCATCGTCACACTCTCACTGACAGGAAGTGAGCCTCATCATCAGCAGCTCGTGTTCTCTGGGGACTTCTCCCTCCTCCCACCGGTGACGGGAGTGAAGGCTCCCATCAGAGCCCTCAGGGGCAGAACCTACACTTTGGACTGTAAGTGCAAAACGTTTTGTAACACGAGTGGAGCTCCCTGGCAGAGTTATTGTCCTCTGGTGTCGCTGCCCTGGTCCCAGGCTTCACTCCCGCTCTGCCAGGACAGCAGCTGCCGCTCCGAGCTGTTGGTGGCGTCACACTGAGACACTGACCTCTGGAGCACTTCACATCCATCCTCGTCATTACCCTCACTCTCTGGCCCGTTTGTCACTGAGCAACACAAGCGGCTTTTTCTTCTCAGGTCTTTTTAAAACAAGGCGTCACTTCATCGCGTCATTTGACCAAACCAGTCTGCAAATAACTGCACGATGACGAGAGCACGGCAACTTTATCAAAACAGGCTGAGCCAAAGGAAACGTTTGGTTTTCTCTCGAAGATGTTTGTCTGGTTCCAACATTATATCATCGGAGGTGAAGACTGCAGCTGCTTCCTCTTCTTCTTCTTCTTCTATTGTTTAATTCTGTCTCTACTTCCTGTGATTGGTCTGAGGAACCTTTCACACCTGAAGGTCTGAACCAAACAAGGTGTGAACGAGTCCTGATTTTCAGGAACATAACGACGTGATGTCTGTGCAAAGTAAACTTACGTTACAACAGTGGATGGAAATGTGAGTGAGTCATGAGGCTCTCCTGCAGCTGCACTGTTACACTGACACAGTCGAGGGAGTCTCTCCACAATAGTGACAAGTCGACAGCTGCCAGGAGACATTTTGTTCAGGTTGTAACGTGGACTGCAAAGTAAGAAGTGCAGTATCAGCCAAAGTGTTGGAACCTGCTCAGTTGCGACTCAAAGTTTACCAGCTCTGATCCACCTGAGGCTCTCGTTAAAATACGCTCCCTCTCTGTTCTGAACGTCAGCGTCGGCTCAAAGGACCTAAACTGTGCTCTGCCTTTCTCCAACCTTTATCTTTTCCGGGAGAGCAGAGCGAGCTCGCCGGCTGTTAGTCAGCGAACCTGCTTCACGGTCCCGTTTGGGAGCCGCCAGTGCTGAGGTGCATTAAGTGTGAACCGGCGGCTGCAGTTCAGCCGGGCGGCGGCAGCAGGGCTCGGCGTGGAAGCTGTGGAGGGATGGCGGCGGGAGGGTTTACTCATTCGCTCTCCTGCTGCTGATCCTCCAGCTCGGAGCTGCTGGCTGTTCCCTATTGGCCGCTGCCCTATCACAACGGCATGACGAATGGGGATGAACATTGTGAAAGTTCAGTCCAGTTCAGCGACCATCATTGCAGTTATCGCTGCTGCACATGTTGCACAGTGCAGCTCGGGAAATTATGCATTGCAAATGAAATAGTTCTGCACTTTCCCACTTTTTAATTTCTCTGGATTTATTGGAGTTCAGATTTTTCTCCTTCCAAACAGCACAGACTGAGATGAAGCTGAGCACGTGCACAGGGAAAATCTTTAAATATGGAATCGATACCAGTGGAGCAACATGGACAACACACACACACACACACACACACACACACACACACACACACACACACACACACACACACACACACACACACACACACACACACACACACAAAAAGTCGGAAACACAAGGAACTTATGAAAATCGATTGACAAGGTGAAGTTCATTGTGTGACGCCTGGAGGAGAGAGATGGATTCATGATGACGGGTCGGAGGTGGAACTTTATCTGATTTCACAGAGCAGAGGAATTACATCATGAATCTTCAAATCTGGAAATAAATGTATCACCAGTGAGAGAAATCTGAGAAAAGTTATTAATCTGCAAAATGTCCTCATTCAACATCCTTAGTAACGGTGAGATTTATTTTACACTGAGCAACAGACACTTCAGATTTAAAAACTCTGTTGACACATACGGTGAAAAAGAAGGCGGACAACAGGAATGTAGTGTTCGGTGATATGGCCAAAGATATTATCACAATAAGTTCAAAGATAATAAGTATATAAGTAATGAAATCATGAGCTGCTGTTGTTTTGGTTCCAGACTTGTGTAAACGCTGCTGGTCTTGTTCTAATTCAAAGACTCCGAGGTTGTGTTTTAACCGTTTAACGTTCTCTTCCTGATTGGTTCTCATCGGTCACGTGACTCGACGACCAGCGGTGAACACAAAGCGTCGCTAACACTTCCTGTCAGTAACACTTCCTGTTTCTAACACTTCCTGTCAGGAACACTTCCTGTTTCTAACACTTCCTGTCAGTAACAGTTCCACCTCGTCGGCCCTGCTCTGACTCTTCACCTTCACTGTTCCTCCTTCAGAGGAGATTCTGTTACTAAGCAACCAGCTGCAGAGGAGACGATCTACTTCCTGTTTACAGTGGCCAAAAGTGGAGCATCACAAACACCATGAACATCATCTGAAGTAAAAGATTCAGATGATTCGGTGCTGAGGGTTAACTCTTCATCTCTGCTCCTCCTCCTCCTCCTCCTCCTCCTCCTCCTCCTCCTCCTCCTCCTCCGTGCTTCCTTTTCGTCTCCATTTCCTCTCACTCTCAGGTTTTCAGTTCGACGTGCTGCGCTGGCAGAAACGTCCACGACCAAAGAGGAAGAGCGATAAAGAGATAACAGATCGACATTTTCTCATCTCTCACTCGCTCGCTGTGTGTCGGACTCTCGGTAGAAGGGGGAGGAGGAGGAGGAAGGGAGGAGGAGGAGGAGGTAGGAGGAGGGGGAGGATAGAGGAAAGGAAGTTGTATTTTTACAGTAATCCATTTTCTCAACTCTGCCCCAGGGCAAGAATAACCTGACCAGCTCTACCCTTCACCTCTCTCTCTCTCTCTCTCTCTCTCTCTCTCTCTCTCTCTCTCTCCCTCTCTCTCTCTCCCTCTCTCTCTCTCTCTCTCTCTCTCCCCCTCTCTCTCTCTCTCTCTCTCTCTCTCTCTCCCTCTCTCTCCCTCCCTCTCTCTCTCTCTCTCTCTCTCTCTCTCTCTCCCTCTCTCTCTCTCTCTCTCTCTCTCTCTCTCTCTCTCTCTCTCTCTCTCTCTCTCTCCCTCTCTCTCTCCCTCTCCCTCTCTCTCTCTCTCTCTCTCTCTCTCTCTCTCTCTCTCTCTCTCTCTCTCTCTCTCTCTCTCTCTCTCTCTGTCTCCTCTCCCTCTCTCTCTCTCTGTCTCTCTCTCTCCTCTCCCTCTCTCTCTCTCTCTCTCTCTCTCTCTCTCTCTCTCTCTCTCTCTCTCTCCCTCCCTCACTCTCCCTCTCTCAGGAAATGAATCTATTGATTCCACTGTCTTCAATATTGTCTCCCGCTCCTCTTTGCTTCCTGTCCTGACCGAGGATGTGTGTGTTTCAATTACCATGCTGCTCCGAGGAGAGATTAAAGAAGAGAGGGAGGGAGAGAGATAAAACGAGAAAGACGGAGGGATGGAATGGCAGAATTCTCTGACTCAGCTGATACCAGAGATACAGTCGGTGGTGGAAGGAAGGAAGGACGGAGGGCACAGGTCGAGAAACGGCAGGCGTCAGGTTTCCTCTCTTTCCGCTCACTCCTCTCATCCCTCCGTCCGCTGCACCCATTCCTCCATCACTCTATCAGACCTTTAGAAAGTCACTGTAATGTCATCTTCCCTCCCTTTCTCTCCTCTCTCTCCATCATATCACCTCTTCGTACGCCTCCGCCTCCTGCCCTTCCTCTCCTCCCTCTGCTCTCCCTCCATCAGCCAAATGTCACTTTGTCCCGGCTCTCCAGTTAGAAAACATCCCGTACAGAAGCTGACAGCCGGCCTTTCAGGCTGAGATGGAATCAAGAGCTCTTCTGCTGCTCAGACTCAGCTGCTCGGTGTCGGTGACAGGTCGGATCTCACGTCAGGTTTAAACTCAGACTTTAGGACTTATCAGAGAACCAGTGATGCAAACAGTCAAAGATGGAAAGACAGCTTCACTGATGAGCTTATCATGAGTTCTGCTGCAGACATTCATTCTCCTCTTGAATTTTAAACCCTTGTTTGTTCCTGCTCATATTCTGGTTCTTCATTTTTTGTCTGAACCTCACACACCTGCCTCACCCAGTGACTTCCTGCAGTAACCTGACGCTGCACTGACCTTTCCCACTAATGATGCCCCCAGCTGCTTCACTTTTCATCTTTCTCTCTGAGTCCCTGTGTCGGACTTTAAATGCAGCTGCATGAAGATGAACTGGAGTGACGTGTCAGAGTTTAACGCTGAGGGAATGAGAACAGGATGAACAGAGTTTCCTCAGGAGAAAGTAAATGGAGGGAACGTGTGGACAGCTCCACATGTGGACATGTCCTGCAAATGAAACACAATGTGTTTGTCTGTCCGAGCCCTGTGGGACGCCACGCACCAGTTCTCTCCGATCTGATGACGCCAGCGGCTGAACAATCAGAGTGTGTGTGTGTGTGTGTGTGTGTGTGTGTGTGTGTGTGTGTGTGTGTGTGTGTGTGTGTGTGTGTGTCTGTGTGTGTGTCTGTGTGTGTGTCTGTGTGTGTCTGTGTGTGTGTAATCGAGCCCCTTTAGATGCTGCCATTTGTTGTTTTTCAGCCTCTTCAACCTGATTCATTATTGATTGATTCAGTAATTCACAGCGGCTGAGGCTCAGGAGGTCGAGCGGGTCGTCCGCTAACCAGAGGGTTGGTGGTTTAATCCCTGGCTCCTCCAGTCTGCATGCCGGCTGTGCCCTTGGGCAAGACATGGATTCCCTGAATTGTCTCTGATGGTAGAAAAAGTGCTGCACATAGTGTGTGTGAATGTGACTCGACTGGTTGATAAGATTAGTAAAGGATCCGTCCTTGTTTCAGTCTGTAGTCTTGACGCCAGGGACTGGAGGACTAATGTCTGTCGGTTGTCTGTCCATCAGTTCGTTGGTTCGTCCCACAACACAAACGTTCTGTTGGACTCGCAGACGAACAGATTTCTACAAAGGTCAAAGTCACTGTGACTTCAGAAAACACATCTCTCAAGAGGGAATTACAATCTGTGTTATTTATTAGAATTGTCCTGTGGAATCTCAATGCAGTCACCTTCAGGATTCAAACTTAATTGGGGGGAAAAATCAAATGAAACACAGTTCTGTTGATTCTACGGTTCTGATGTTGATTTATTCCAGATTTAATTGTCATGTTTGGTTTGGTTTCCCCCTCAAAAAATCTTCAGGGATCAAGTTCGTCTAAATCCTGTTTGGATTTAGACTCAGGTGCTCGTGGCTCACATTTCTCCTGGCGTTGGGTTATTGGATTATTTGTGAGCTTTTCCCTCGACAGGCCGACGGCCTCAGCTTCACTTCTAATTGTGTAGCTCAGATTCTCTACTGTCAATTACACACTGGGCTCTCTCTCACTGCCGGCTGTGGTAGTGGAGCCCTTTATTCAAAGCTATTCTTGGCATTCTCCCATCATGCCCCTGTGATTGATCAGGTGGAAAACGTGAGGAGAGTTCACAGGACGTAGTCACAGAAAGTCACAGAAAGCTGAGATGCTCCTTGTCCGACTGTATCGTAAAGATTTCTGTGGAAATGACGATTTCAAGTAGTTCAGAACCCGGCTTGTTGTTTCAACCCCTGGGTCACGTAACATCATTTACATCTGACTCTCTCACCTGAACCTGGCTGTTTTCTCTTATATATACATATATATATATAAGACATCATGTGCTGCTGTTCTGTTTCCACAGGCATCAACATCTCTCAGCTGTGTCATTTAATAATGGAACATGAAATGAGTGCAAGCCCTGAGATATCTCATGCAGTGATCGATATGAGTCCTGACCCCAGGCTGGATTTAGTGTCTTGCCTCGTTTTAAACCCTGAGAGCTTCTGTGATGGGAGCGCTGCATTATTCACAGAGAACAGACACAGGAGCGACTCTCGAGCCTCCGCTAAATCCTATATGGTTTTCAATTCATGTGATTATGAGCTGTGCATTATTCAAAACCTCAACTAGACACACTGACGTATTTAAACTGCAATTATCTCAGGTCATTCCTGATTTTTATTATGCAGGATTCTGACTGGTTCTGTGCCCAAGGCCAAGTTACACTGAAATATGATACAAGCAATAAAAAGCTTCGCTACAAACAATAAAGTTCAGTGTCAGAGCTTCTGTTTGCACTGGATTTACATGAGGAACAAAAGCTTGTTGTGAAACTGCAAATACTTATTGTCTGTTTCTTTCAAAATGACCAGTGACTGTATATTAATATTGCATATACTGTATATATCGTCTATGAATAAACTTGGATATATCATCAAATAACAAATTAAAACCTGATCGGAAACATGAACACACACATAAGAGGAGGCGGGGTTTATGGCACATTGTGCAGCCAGCCACCAGGGGGCGATAGAGACACAGTGGCTTCACTCTTGGGAGCCGTCATGTCACTGGTGTTTCCTGTGTCATCAGACGGGGAGAAGTTTGGTCACAGACGTGGTCCTGCTTCCACATGAAGTTATGTATGGAGGCCTGAGGCGGAAACATGCAGCAACAACTGGGCCACAGGCAATAAGTGTGTGTGTGTGTTGTGTGTGTGTGTGTGTGTGTGTGTGTGTGTGCGTGTGCGTCGTGCGAGCCTCAGGTGTTCATTCAACCATCAGTCTGAGCCAAAGCACTGCAACACTTACAGACCAGAACACATCATAGACCAACTACCTCTCTAACACACACACACAGACACACACACACACACACACATCGGACACACACTGGTTTGTGCAGCTGCTCGTTAGGACGTCGACTTTACGTTAACTTCCGTTCATTAAGTAGAAACCTCAGAAATGACCTCTAGCCTCATTAGAGCTTTTGGCCCCTTGAGGTCAACTGGTCCTCACAAGGTCAGTGTTTGTGCTAAAGGGGAAGCACACATCAATACACACGTACCACATAAAGCCATGCACCTTGAGCAACAGGTCCCTGGTTCAACTCCCGGCTGGTCGGACCCTGTCCTGCGTGTCCTTTACTGACTCGTCCCCCGTGTTTCCTGTTGAAGACTCACGATCTCTGTCGGATAAACACAGAAATAATAATATCATAAACTTTTATCTCTCCGATGAATGATGTGATGTATTAAGTCACTGGTCGTCAGCACATTCAAGAAAACACATCAGTGACTGTGAAACACACGTTTTGTTTAAGTCTTTAATGTTCAAGGAAAACTATCAGATCTCGAGGAGAAAGTTTTAATTTGATGTTAAAAGGTATTTTTTAGAGATTAAAGAGGAAAAAAACACTTTTTTTAGGAAATAACCAGCAAGGAGAGAACACACACACACACAATCACACACACACACACACACACACACACACACACACACACACACACACACACACACACACACACACTGCCCACAGGGGTCAGGCTGGGCTTTATAATTCCATTTCTTGTCTCGTCACCTCCGCTCGGTGTTGATAAATAGGAACTGCCCTGCACTGCCTGACACCTGAATAATATATAGCTGCTTCACACACACACACACACACAGACACACACAGACACACACAGGGGACATACATAGACCCACACACACACATGCACGTGGAGAATATTGTGTTAAGCTCAGGTACAAACACTGTGTCTCAGATTCAGTCTCTGACATTAATCATGTGAAATACAGATGTTGTTGGACAGAGACTGGAACAAACTAAATATTCTCCTCACTTCCTCTTTTCGTTTTCTGCCCCCGTTTGTTTTCTGCGTCCTCCACTCTGCCATTTTATCTGATTCCCCTCCCTTCTCTCCTCCTTCATCTCCTCTCCCCTCTTCCTCATCGCTTCTCCTCTGTCTGTTTTCCATTTCCACATATTCCTCCATTCCTCTTTTCACCCTCGTCCTCGTGTTGCCGTCGTCTTTAATCTCACTCCACCTCGTATCCTTTGATTTTAATGTTGGAAATTGAAAGTGCAACATCCTCCTCCGTTGCCACTTCTCTTTTGCTCCGTCTGTCTTTTCCTCTGTGGGAACGTGTTCTCTCTCCACTTCAATTTTGTACTTCAACTTCAATCTGTTCTTCTTCCCTGGAATCCTGAGATGGATCTTCACTGATCTTCTGTTGCTCTTCAGCACCAATGAAGCAAAACTCGTTACAACCTGTGAAAGCCTTGGTTCAATACAAATGAAGATAACTTCAGTTCTACTTCTCATAACTAGTTCTTGCACTATAAAAATTCGTTATTATTAATAAACGTATAGGTTCAGGAGCAGGGCCACACCTCTGAGATGCAGAAAGGATCGAGACATAGTGAAGATAAAACATCAACATGCTCGAGGTAGAGGAATAAAACCAGATATATAGAGGTGGGTTATTCAAATGAGAAGGATATAACGTTCCAGGGTGTCAGAGGTTTGTTTACAGTCCAGAAGCTGCAGTGACTGTGGTGGAAGTGGCAGATTATTAATATCTCGATGTCACCTCACATTATGCACTGAGAGCGATTAGCGAGGCCACGTTCCCACTGTGATGAAGCAGCTGAACCGAAGCTCAGTGTTCGATGTGGCAGCAACAAATGCAAAAATACTTTATTTGCTCTTTAAAATTCCATCAGGAGGCTGCCGACTTCAGACCTGCAGCTTGAATCTTTAATAGTTAGACGTCTGCATCAGAAGAAATTGAGCCGAGTGAAAACACTACAACAAG
>NC_061486.1:1349219-1356719 GCF_022539355.2 Hippoglossus stenolepis
TCTTGGATTCAGTTGGGTTGGTTCTCGCTTTTATCTCCGCTCGTCCTTATTATCTGCAATTACGTTTGCGAGTGCACGAGTAGTTAAGGTGCATTCAAATTGGAATAACAAGTTTGTGGTAGAAGTTATCGAAAGTTTAACAAAACAAAACAAAAAACTTTCCCTCCGAGTCTGTTTCCGTGAGTTCTAATTGTATCGGTCTGGAAGGTCAATTATTCTCCTGGATTTGCACTTTTAGCTTCAACAGGTCTATTTGTCTGAATCACTTTAACTTTCCTCATTCACTAAATTAAAATAAATTATTTTTCGCAAATGCATGATGATTGCAGCTAATGTTCCATTTAATATTTCACTGTTATATAACGTCCGGTGAAACTGGGTGAGGACGAGTTCCGTTCTCTTTCTTTTCCCTGCAGAGCAACTTATAATAAAAAAATGAAAATAATCATCCAGGTAACATTTGTTTTCTTTGTGGAGACTGATAAACTTTTATATTTGTATTAAAGCCAAGTTTATTAAAATAATGTTGTATAAGAGAAGAATACCGGTAATTTAAAAGTTGTAATTTTAAGAGAATAAATGTACAGTTGTTGTGTTGATGTTACTTATTGCAAAAATAATTTCAGCCTGAAAATCAGAAAAGGTGAAAACAAAAAAGGATTATTTTAAGATGCCCTTTTTTCAAAAGCTCTTTGTTTTGTATCTTGTCTTAAACATGACATTAACTTATTATTATTAAAGCAGTTATTATATATAATCCTTAGAGTTCACCTGTCGGATGCTTTTAATGTGAAGCTGCATCAGTAGAACAGGTTTGAACAGCAGCAACTAGATGCAGCAGTTCTGGGGTAAATGAATCTGAATGCAGTTCATGGTGGTGACTGATCTTGAATCAGTGTGAACCGGAGACTGTTCACACGGCAGCTCGGTGAAACCTCGAGACAGACACGAGGGAGAAGTGGATATGAATGATGGGAGAGAGAAATGTGTATCTTCTCCTGCAGCAGAGCTGAACTCCCTCGTGACTGTCGTGATTACAGACTCATTAAACCTGAGTGAGGTGTGTGTGTCTGTGTGTGTGTGTCTGTGTGTGTGTGTGTGTGTGCAGTCGACTGCCATCATATCAGGTCTGATTGAGTTGTACAGAGACGTGTCATCACAGGCAGCAGAGGGAGAGAATCACCTGGAACAACAACAACACTTTCACACACATGCACACGTCCTATACAATCTCTTGTTGTCCCTTCAACATCATACTGTAGGTGGAGACACAATGTGTGTGTGTGTGTGTGTGTGTGTGTGTGTGTGTGTGTGTGTGTGTGTGTGTGTGTGTGTGTGTGTGTGTGTTGCTGCTCTACAGGCTCCGCCCCTTGCCTGGATGTTCCCCACATAAACACATTTCTACCATGAAAACAACAATTAGATGAAATAGAATAAAATCACAAAGCCTCAATCTTTGAAAAATAATGAGCAGTATTTAAAACGGGTATCTGCGTGTGTGTGGGTGTGAATCCGCTCCGATAATTATCAGATGATGTAGTTGTTTCCTGATTCAGGAGCCGGATCCCTCAGAGGCTGAATTTGATGATACCATGACGTTAAGTGAATCCTGTGGACTGCCCCCTGGTGGCTGGCTGCAGTGTAGGTCATGAGCCCCGCCCCTCTCCATGTTAGCAGTCGGGACATGGACCAAACAACAGAATCAAAGTAAACGTCAAATAAATGTTAGTCAAAGATGTTTCTGTCATTTCAGGTCGTTCTGATCTCACTGATGTTTGTTTCTGATCAGTTTGGTTTTAATTAGTTATTTGATGATATAAACTTTGATCTAAGGCTGACTCCTGATTGGTCAAGCTGTCCTCGCCCTCGATTCCACGGCTTCACCGTCACTTCTGCACAGACTCTGACTCCAAATGACGTCAAAAGCTCAAGATGTCGGCGTTCGAACAGGAAATACATTTCCTTTGTTTCCATCTTTACTTTCAGTCTATTTGACAATGAGGGAATCAATAAGCCTGTCATGGAGAAAGAGTCCGGCGTAAACAGATATTAATATTTCCACACAGACTGTAGATCATGTGTCAAAGCACAGGACGTACGCTGCTCCTCTTATTGGACACACTGGGCCTTTCAGCCCCAACAAACAAATGCTTGTGCGAGGCTCTTAATCGCAGACCCACTCACACACTGGGGCTTTTAATAAAGTAATGGACAAGGCTCATGAAAGCTACGAGCACACTGGGTCACTTTATTAAACAGGAGCTGCTGCCGTGTGCAGCGTAAACACATTACCGACTCTTTGTCAAAGCTGTGGACGCACGCTGAGCACAACCGTCCAGGACACGCGTGAGGACAATTACACAAACCATCAGGCTGGAACGGAGAGGTTCACAGACCTCTGAGGCTTTTAAACCTCGTTGTGTTTTCATTGTTTCAAAGCAATTATGTCTCTGATACAGGTGAGAGGTTCGCAGAAGGAAACGAAACAGGAGACGACAACGATTCTTCCTCTAAACCGACTGAGACGGTGAAGTCAAATAAAAGCAGAACAGCTGGAGTGACGTGTTGTTAAAGATTCAGCAGAGACAGAGAGCAACACGTCGTCCGCTCGTTGCCATAAAAAGATGGTGAACGTGTTGACGTCTCTGCTTCTGTTTTCTCTGTCAGCGAGCTGCAACACCTATAAACTAAAATAATATCTTCAATAAGAACACCACCAACCTCCAGTATTACATAGTCAAGGACTAAAAGACAAAGCGGGATTCGAACACACCACCTCTTTTGCTCTGTGACTACATTTGGGTGCGTTGGACTCGACCTGGTTCAGACTGAACTGAAATCTGAAGGTCTGAAGCAGACAAGGTGTGAAAGCACAGTCAGATCTCTGAGAAGAGAACGAGCTGCAGCAGCGTTCAGAGTTTCTGCTGTGACGACTCCAGTGGGAATATAATGAGTTGTTTTCCATTTGTCTGGCGACGAGCCGTTAATGACGAGGACGACGGAGGAAAAACACAAAGACAAAGGGTTCGTCCTGTCTGTGTCTCCGTCAGCTCGTCTCTGTGTCTGTCTGTCATGGAAACTCTCTGCTGTTTGCTAACCTGCCTGTCCATCTGTCTACCTGTGTGTGTGTGTGTGTGTGTCTGTGTGTGTGTGCTGAACATACGCTCAAGGAACAGAACACACAAACCCTGCACACAGCAAGACACAATCCTCAGATACACACACACACACACACGTTGTTATTCTGCAAAGGGCGGTCTGGCTGTGCGGTCGGACACAGGGCGATGCCTGACAGGTGCCTGACACACCAGCAGGTAACACACCTTGTTTGGTTCTCGCTCTGTCGGCTTGACAGGCACACACACAGACACACACACACGCACACAGACACACACACACAGACACACACACAGACCTGGAACCTGTCAGGCGTGTGGCTGTTTGTCTGCTGATGTGTTTGTCTCATTAGAAACAGATCATTTACAGGTGTTTTATGTTTCATGGTGATGAGACGGAGGAGACGTAAAGGTCATGTGACGCAGCACAGGAGGAAAACACTCAACACTCATCTCGCTCATGTTGTTAAATATCCTTCATTTGAATTCTCTGGGGTCAAACATGTCTCTGAGTCTATTTCCCGAGATCTCTCTCTAAATATCTCAGTGATTATTGAACCCACAGATCAGACGTTGTCAGAATCTGGAGAATCTCAGTGTGAGACGAGATCTTCATCACTCGGAAGTTATGATTTCAGATGACGTGTAAAATCCAGAAATCCTCAGAGACCCCAGAAGGTACCTGACATTGCATTGAAGTTTAATATGTCCAAACCTCTTAATGTTAACAATCCTTCATATGTTTGTCAAACAAAGACTCAGAGAGGAAGGTGATTTCAAAGAAAATGCTCCGTGTTAAAATATATCAAATGTTGATGTTTAAAGAGGAATAAAGTGTAAACTAACTGTATGTCATGTGTGTTATATGTTATTAATAAGGAATAACAAAGTTATAAATGAGAAAAGACATAAAACGACATATGGACAAGAGAGAGGAAGAAGAGAAGGAGGAAGAAGAAAGGAAATAAAAGGAGATGAGTGGAAGGTAAAAGAAAACGTAAAGACAGACAGAGTGTGAGAAGACGAGAGGATGAAGAATGAGAATATCGGAACAGAAGGAGAGATGAAGACTGAAAAGATGAAGAGAACAGAGAAGAAAAATGAAAGGATGGAGAAGAGAAGCATGAGGAGCTGAGCAGAGGGGGAATAGAAGAGATGGAGAGAGGAGGAAGAAGAGAGGAGGAGCAGAAGAGGAAGAGGAGGTAAGAACGTGTGAGGAAGTGAATACAGCATCAGTCCAGGTGTTAGTTATTGGCCTCGAGCAACCTGTGTGTGTGTGTGTGTGCATGTGAGTGTGTGTGTGTGTGTGTGTGTGTGTGTGTGTGTGTGTGTGTGCATGTGTGTGTAAGTGTGTGTGTGCTTGTGCTGACTGAGAGGAAAAGTTCTCAGTTAATCTACAAGGAGGAAACCCCTGAGGCCCGACCTTCCGCTGATGGATTAACACACTTTTACACACACACATCACACAACAAACACACACAACACTCAGGCATGTAAAAGCACGACACACACACACACACACACACACACACACACACACACACACACACACACACACACACACACACACACACACACTGGTGTCTTCGTCTGTGAGTTCAAACGCACGGACGAAGCTTCTACAGAAGTTAAACTGGAGCCGAATGTATAGAAATAAAAACCATGAGTATTCGGGCTCTAAAGTGAAAACCTGAACACTCACTGACACGTTGTCCTGTGTGATGTTTGAGTGTGCTGGTGGAAGGTGAGCGTGAGGAACAGGCTGCTGACGTGGACCGCTCAGTGAGACGGATCACTGCCCTGCACGTAGAGCAGCACAGCTTCTGTTAGTCAGTATTCACGCTCACTCTGCGTCAGCAAGGTTTTACTCTGCGTGTCCTTCCTCGTTCCTCTGATATGTTCTCAGCTTTTATTCTTAGCTGTGAGTCACGTTCTGCAATGCATTGTGGGAGGACACTGTCCACTGCAGCTGGAGGGAGCGACTGCTCCTGATCAAATGGAGCCTGACACGTTGAAGTGAAACAGTCATGAATCTGTGAACTGCATTACGTCTCACAATCGACACCAGGACGCGTTTCTGGGACTAATTTCACTTTTGTATTTTTCTATTTCAACAGCAGAACCATTGAAGTGTATGAGAACTTTCTTTTTGGCCCCATAAGATAAATAACTCAGATAAATAATCAGGGAAGCCTCTGATGAAGTGTTGCCGGTGGAGACAGTCAACTGGACCGGCTCCCACAGTGTTTTCTAAGTACTATTCATTAACACACATATATAAACACAGGACCCGGGTTTTAAAATACCAGAAACAGTAAAAAGTCTGTGAGATGCAGAAATACTCAAAAAGTTCCTTGAAGTCTTTGTGGATTCTCTCTCTTCTCATCCAAGTGGGACAAGTTTCCGTATTTCAGTCTTTTCTTCACATTAAAAGCTTGTTGACTGGTGATGATTTTCACATTTTGTCGTTTCATCTCCAACAACAGTTCTGCTCCAGGAATAACTCCAGGAAACATATTGTCTCATTTCTCTGTGCGTGATACATATAATTCATATTCTTCTGAAAACTGGTCCCCCGCTCTCTCATCATTTGAAATTTATTCACATCTATTCTTTCCAACATCTCGCAGCCATATTAGAGGCGTCGCTCTGCCGCCGAGCTTTAGAGGCTTTCAGCCGCCGGTCGGAGTTTCCACGTGGAAGGAGCGCGACGTGAAGAAAAGAGTCTTTAGCTCGGCTGCTAATGGAAACCAACGCTCAGAGAAACCACAGGGGATGAATAAATGAAGGAACAGAGGAGGGAGACGGAAATGAAGGAGGATTTAATAAACGCAACGGAGACGATTCACTGTTATTGGTGCAGGTGTTTTATTCTCCACAGAACCACAGTTTGTTATCGAGACGTGTTTCCTCTGTTTCCTCTGTTTGCTCTTTGTCTCTGAATCTTATTCCATATGTACATATTCCATCAGAGACGTAGATCTGAAGGAGCTGTGATTATTTTCTACTCAACGTATTCTGGTTGTTTCTTCAGAGCAAACAGGTGGTGGAGAAGAAACGATGTTTAGTTTGAGACATGAAGGAAAAAACGTCCTTTTCCTCAGTTACGTGAGTTCTGGTGAATTAGGAAAGAGATTAAAAGCTTCATTCTTCTTTAATTCACTGCTCTCAAAACATCTGTCTCCAACAAATTATCTTTATATTCTGGATCCTGGCAACTTTACGGCCAAATGTTCGACTCACACAAATCTGTGAAAAAGTTTATTTCAGCTACGTTAAGACTTATGAGTGGAAACTTTGATAACAGCTGATTAGCATCAACATCATCGAGGATCCGTCTTCTGAAAGGTTACGTATACGAATGAAACAGATGACATCATTTGAAACGTATGGATCAGGCAGCATAACCGAGCCAACAGTGTCCTGCACAAGGGCACTTAGGCAGAGCTGAACGGCGCCCCCTGCTGCAAAATCCATCACAGCGGAAAAACAATTTCCTCAGAGACAATTTTCTTTCCATGTAAACACAATGTGTCCCATCAGTTTCTTTTTCTGCTGATTCACCCCCGACTCCCTGTCCACACACACACACACAGACACACAGACACACACACACACACACACACACACACACACACACACACACACACACACACACACACACCCTTGTCTGAGCCGACAGGTTCGGTTACACACTCTCACTCTTGAATCCTGTGAAATGATCACGTCCTTCTTTCTGTCCCTGTCTCCGCAGCAGCTCTCTGAAGACGAGTGAATCAAAGTGCGGAGCCAACAGAGGAAACAGCCCCAGCGTGGTGCGTGATTGTGGGTCACAAGCTGATGTGTTGTGTTATTTCTATTCTGCAAAAACAATTCTGAGCACGTTTTGGCTGTTGTTTTGTGAATGGATTGATTTGTCCCTCTCCTGTGTACAGAGGGCGAGCGGAGGCAGGCGGTTGTACCGATGCAGCTCAAACCCCAGCGAGCGGCTGTGTTGTCGTGACGGAGCAGCCGTTTGCCGTCACGCCACATTTCAGGTCATTTGCATCTGAACGTCGCCCTCAGACGCCTCAGAGCTTCACAGTGCGACTCTGCGTCTCCAGTCATACGACCACACACGTCCAAGAGACCTCAGCCTGACCCTCACCGCCGTTTGGTGTCTGGGTCGTAGCCGCCGACCCATCGTCCTCAACGTCCTCAACGTCCTCAACGTCCTCAACGTCCTCAACGTCCTCAACAATCAATTAGAAATAAAATCGCAGCTGAAAACGGCAGGCTACCACCAGGAGAGGGCGCCAGTCCTCAAGACTCCGCCCACTCCGGGGCCAACACACTGACATCATCAGTTTGCGTCATCCTCTCGATCTTTAAACATTCACAATCA
>NC_061486.1:1361719-1369219 GCF_022539355.2 Hippoglossus stenolepis
TGATGGGCGATTTCCTGGCTGACTGACGGTGTTTTGAATGACTGATGAGGTGGATGATGTGGTCGAGTGCGTCTGCGTCCCCGGGCTGATGGACTGAGCCCCTCCACGCTTTACAGGGAGAATATCAAAGTGGAACTCCATCGTTTTGTCCCCTTCTCGGCGTCCTGTCGTTTCCCCCCCCCCCTCGTCCTCTCTCTTACGTCTCATTTCCTCTGACTCTTTGTCTCTGCTTCTCCTCGTCACGCCTCGGTCTGGTTTGTCACCTTTTACCTCAACGTCACTTGTTTTTCTGTCATTTTATTTTTATTCTCCTCTGACATTTCTTCTCTTGTTTTGTTTTGACTTTGACTTTTTCTTTCCCTCACACTTCATGAACTGGACAAGACAGAGATGTATTATTATTCTAAATACTACTACTACTACTACTACTAATAATAATAATACAATTTGGATTCAGTGTTTTAGATTTGACCTTGTTTGACACGTTTGAGATTTTTAAAAATTCATTGAGAAAATAATTGTTATAAGAAGATGAGACTCGAGTCGACAACTCATCTCCTTTAACATTATATTAGTACAACGCCTCTGTGAGCACTTTTCACTGTGAGGTTAATGTGTTTGGATCCAGAATTTGAGATCCCGACCCATGAAGACGACTCTCAGGGTCACGGGTCCGAACGCGGAGAGGTCAGGGGTCGTCACGGTGATTCTGGTGGATCGTGTTTCCTCCACAGACAAAGTGATGCAGCAGAGAAGCAGCAGCGAGTCAGAGGAGCCAGGCATTATCATGAAGACGAGACATTTCCTTCCACAGGGGACGAGAAATCATCCAAAACAATAAACCTGCTAAAAATACTCATAATCGTAATAATAAAGGTAACAACCCCAGTTGTGTTTCATGCGGCGGCTCCTCTGTGAATTACCAAAGATAGAATCTGTGTTCAGCAGGGAGCGTGATGAATATGAATGTTGGTCTAGACATGAACAATATTCACTTCTGATTCAGCTGCACTCTTTAGAATATGTTTTATTGTTTTACTGTTTATTATATGAAAGCTGGTGTTAGTGTTGCACAATCACCAGTTATTAAAACTTCCACATCGTCTCATTAGAGAAGACGTCCCAAACTCAACTTCCACGGTAACGACCGTACAGTGGAAACATCTTTTCGTATGTAAACGCAGCATTAACAAGTCTTAATATAGATTATACGTTTTCTATGCAGTTCTAATTATCGTCTTTTAGCTGAGGTCACACGGAAAAAATATAAAAACCACCCTGCGGAGTCAAGAATCAATGAGAGTGATCAATTGATTTATAAAAATAGATTAGGATCTACAGCCCCAGCAATTAGTCATGTACAGTAAATGAATCTGCATTAGGAAACTGAGAGGGGGGGCATGGAGGAGATTAACAGGGAGGATGTATTAGTATTGATCCCAATCAATACTACAAGAGGTTGAAAAGATAATCAGTAACGGAGATGGACTGATTATTGATTGTCAGGACTTTCCTCTGCAGAGATAAACTGTGATGAAGCTGCAGCACGTTCCTGAAAAGTGATTTCAGGCCGACACAGTTTTCTGCTGAGGAGTTTAGTGTTGCCAGGTGAGATCATGGGACATGACCTCTAATGAATCCTATAATAAAACGATAAATGAACAATATCTGATGAATTGTCACATGTTGACTGATTATTCAGGCCCTTAAATAAATACACATGAATGAATATCTCGTAAATCGTTCGTTAAAACTGCAGTAATGTTGATTTCATGATAACAGTTTCTTATCTTTCCATTATTATCCGTGTTGTTGTTACTCCGGAGAACTGAACATTTCTCACGACCTTGAACGTGTTCATACAAACAGCACTGCTGAACAATTAAGAAATCTACTGGACCAGAACAAAGTCGTCTCTGCTTTTGCCGTTAAAAGCAAAATATGTAAATTTGCCTCATTAAAATGTGTAAAAACAACCAGACCTGTGTTGCATCTGTAGTTGAGTCGTGTTCAGTGTTTTTCATTTGGTCCCAGAAGAGTCGAAAGTCAAATTCCTACGATACACGTTATAGATCTTGGAGGTTTTTAACTTTATGTGAAGCAGCTGAAGGATTTTAGTCGTCGGACGTCTTGTTCCTAAGTTAGAAAAACAAGCGTCAGAGAAACACTGAGTTTTAACACGAAGCTGCTTTTACTGTTTTTACTGGAGTGAATCAGAGTTTGTTTTAGGAGACGTCTGAGGAGGATTCAGATAAAAACCTCCTGCACCATCATCACTGAAGGAAGAAGACTACAACTCCCATCATCCCTCACTGCTTCACTCTGTGTTTTGACAGAGAAAATGGCTTTTACAACATGAAACTCTCGCCTCTAACATTAAATCACAACTTTACATTTAGAGAAACACACTAAAGTTAAATAAAGCAATCTGTCACCTGATTTTATTTGGTGAAAGTTTCTGTGCTTTGGTTTTATCACAGAGAAAAGAGGTTGGAAGTCTCTATGAGGTCATGACGACCTTCAAAACTATTGAAGAATTGATAAAACACCAGGAAATAAAAAGAACAGTGTAGAAACATTCAGGTTTCTAACGTGATTTAACAAAGTAAAGTAAGTAAGTAAATTGGCAGCTGCTGTAGACGAGGATATTGTCTTGAACAGATTAGTTGAGGAGAAGCTGAATATTTTGAATTCGTGTTCTTCTTCAGATGGTCACGTCTCCTCTTAGAGATTAAAGACACATCCTCAGTTTCTAATCATCTTCAACTCAACACCCACAGGAAGAAATTCTTATTTTGGACTCAAAGCAGTCGATGTTTAGAGCTAAAAAAAAACACCAGGCAATATGAAAACCCAGAGAACTGGAGGGATGAAAGTAATGAGAAAATAATTTCTCCCTGTGCGGAGACGTTGTGCTGCACTCACACCTTCATCAATATTCACACAACGTGGTCCATTATCCATCCACGACTCACACATGGTGCAAGAGGAGGAGGTTTCTCTCCTCTCCCCAAAACTGGAGCCAAGTCATCTGCATCGCCCCCTGGTGGCTGGCTGCAGCGTAACATGCAGCAACATGGACCAAACTAACAAAGTCAAAGTTGTATATCAGTGGTGTGTTATGTGTATTAATCTCCTGCCTCATTGGTTTCTGTGTGAATCAAATATCTAAAGCTAATCATCCAGGAGCAAACAACCCCAGCCAGCTCTCTTGTGTGTGAATGGGAACGCTGGTAATTACAGTGGGTCAAAGTTAATAAAGGTCCCACGGAGCTGCAACGTCTAATCACAAGGCACAAGCAGCAATTTGGGGAATCATTTTAATGTTCGCCGATGTTTTCTCTGTTGAATAATCAGCTGAATTGTGGTGGAACTGGGAGTTTGTTTGTGCTGCTTCTCTGCTGGACTCTGTTCCAGTGACTGGTCCCCAGATCTCGGCCATTAAGCTACTGGGGGAACTGTTACTGCAGTAAATGGAAATGACGTCCAAGAGCACTGAGGCTTCCTCTGCTCCATAAATTCACCAGCCTGTGTGTGTGTGTGTGGTCTAAAGGCCCATTTGTTCTGCCTTTAGGTCGGAAAGAGACGATGTAAATGTCCCCACCCTCATGTGTCCTTTATGTTGGCATGGTCCACATCCACTAGGGGGCAGCACAGATTGAAGAGAACAACTGCGACGTTGTGATAATTTACCACATAAGACGCTAAAGCAGCGGTTTGTTCCATCGTATGGACGCCTGGTCAATTTATAAAGTCCACCATTGTTGAGATTTCTTCCTCGTGCTCTTATAGTCATCTCGCTTTAACTGTTAGCTCCACTGCCCCCCCCCCCCACAGAGTATCTAACATTGAGTGTATATGAGCCTTCAGTATAAATCCAGGTTATGTTGTGGGTTACGCAGTCACATCATATGAAAGATGAATCTCCAGAAAGAGAGTCATTACATTTTTTAGGTGAGATCGTGTGTTAAGGTTAGGTGAAGGTGAGGGTTAGGCAAGTAGTAGTAACTGTGTGTGTGTGTGTGTGTGTGTGTGTCTGTGTGTTCCTCCCACGCTCCATGGTTCACTGGAGGAGTTTCCAATATCCTGATTTCCCAGGTCATCGATCTACGTCCTCTCTTCTCTCTCGTCTTTAACTCCGTCCTCCACCGTCTCCTCTCAAGCAAATTCCCTTTCCCCGTTTCTTTTAATCCACCTGTCATCCGTCCTCTCTCTTCATTTCTTCTTCTGTTGTTCCTCTGGCCCCTGACCCACTTCATCTCTCTCTCTCCACCGTGTTCAATTCCATAATTATGCTTGAGAAACGAGGCCAGAAGGTGAAAGTCCTCCACCCTGCCCTGCTCTGAAAACGCCCCGTGGGTCAGTTATCTCAGCAGCGTGACACAACACAGGTCTGAAGATGAGCTGACCTCTAGCAGCTGGAGTGATTACGAGAGGAGCGCCCATGGGTGGGATAACACAGTACAGGATGTTAAAATGGGAAACAGCAGAAACACAAAGAACAGGGCGTCAGGTTCTCTAGCTCTGCTGTGACACACCGATTTACACTGTCCCGTAACATCCCATCATTCTTAACCTGAGTGGATTCAGGGCAGACCCACAAGAAGGCTTAAACGATGTGTTTCTTCAAATATCTTTCCAAACATAGATGCTATATATTTATCCTCTTCGTTTATCGCTGAGAGTTTTGAAGCTGGAATCAACAAACTGCGAATCTCTCAAAAGCCAGAGTGGAGCCTGAACTTCCCAGCATGCCGTGGGTTTTGGAAGCAATTCTCTCCCCTGCTACAGCCCAGATGGAGACAGAGTCCCAATCAAAAGCACCGGCGTTGGCAGTCACCAGGAAAAATAAAGCTGCTCACCTCCTGAAGATGATCAAGATGGCTGATGAAATATTACACAGGCAGAGAAGTGCTTTGATAAAGCATCTGATGAAATTTAATCATATCCAAAGGAAAGTAAAAATAAAATCACACTCACGGGCAGAAAAGGAAGAATTAATACTAAAAACATCTGCTGTGTGTGAACATATTCAGACAAAAGAGGTGGCCAGAGGACAAGAGACTGGGGGGGGAGAAAATGAGAAGCAAAAAATAGAAAGAGAGCAATAAATCCAGATAAAGAGACACCTGGAGGGGGGAGGAGAGACAGAGGAAAGAGGGAGAGATGAAATGAAAAGAGTGGGAGGCAGAGAGAAGAGGAGAGCGGCGGCCAAACAGAGGCAACGTTCGTTCACTGTTGCATTAATGTATTAGATAGTGAGGAGAAGGAGAGAATGAAAACTGAGGGCATTCATTTCACAAACAGAAAACAACATGCTGACAACAAGCGGCGCGATGCAGGAGAATAATGGGAGGAGATAAAGGAGGAGCGAGGAGGAGGGGGGAGGGCAGGGAGCCCGAGCCGAGGACACCCAGAGAGAAAAGAGGTAATGACGTTCAGATACAAGGATGGAGCCATGTTTCTCTTTTTTATTATTACGTCTAAAAATATCATCTTCATGGTCGTACTTTCTAATCCTCCACCTACTCTGAGCTGCTGCTGCTGCTCTGCACGGGGGAGAGAACTCTATAACCACCTCTGTTAGAGAACATGCTGCTGCTGCTGGGAGGCGTCCACGAGGCTGGAGATACGTTTCCCTGAGGTCACGGAATACTCAAATAACCTGCTTTAACAAACACATGTGACTGAGTGTTGGTGCTTCATGTGTGGAAGAGTTTGGCCCTCAACCAGCTCCGAATGTGAAATGAGGCCAGGAAGCATTTGTACCTTGTTCACACCTGAACTTTGTGAAGTCCAAACCAAAGATTAAAAACAGTGATGCACATCCAGAACTGATTCAGTGGGAAGAATCAGCCCGAGCAGATTCTGTCTGTCTTTAGATTCTGAGTTTAGCTTTAAGTTCCAGTCAACACATTTCAACCAGTTTCTGAAGATCAGATCCAGACTACTGTAAGATATTCTAAAAATATAAAAAATATTGTTCTTTTCTTTTAGAGAAAACAGGGAACACTTTCAGATCCTCCACTGTGGATTCCACCTTCAAACTAAAAGCTCCACTGGGAGTTTTATTTTGAAGACGTAGTCCTCTATAATGTCTCCAGAACTTTGCGCTGCCAGTAGATTTCTCTTTCTTCTGTCTTGAAAAGGAAACAGTCGGCTAATGGTTAGTGAGCGATCACGAGTCCATACGTCCATAAGCTGCAGGTCTGAGTGAAGTCAATGAAAATGTACAGACACAAATCACATCTGACGACTAAAGCACAAAAAAGAGAATAGAGCAACAAAACAAACCAGAATCATATGTTTGAGTTTGTTCTGGTTAAAAAACTCTTTCTCCTTTGATCCAGATCAGCTCTTTGTTGTTTTCCTGCATGTGAAACCTTATCTGCATTCGCTCAGTTCACATGATGTCATGGGACCAGGCGTGCACGCGTGCAACCACAGATTCAAACACATGACATTATTATCATGCGCACACACACGACTGCAGCTGTACACATGCGCCGCAGCAGCAGCAGCGAGCTGAGAGAATCTGACACAACGTCAAACAGGAACAAATACATTTACATTCAATCATCAACTTAGCAACCAACAAACGTGTTGTTCTAAAATATGTAAATGAAGCTTCTCGTGCAGCGACACGACGATGATGCTGCTGTTTACTCTCAACTTGGTTCATTGAATTCATTTGTTGTTGCTGCAGGAAAAACTGCCTGGAGCCAAAGAGAGGAGGTGTGGATGAAGAGAGACTCACCGATGTGGGCAGAAGGAAGGAGGGGAGGGAGGAAGGAAGGGAGGGAGGGAGGAAGGAAGGGAGGAGGAAGGGAGGAGGGAGGAAGGAAGGGGAGGAGGAAGGAAGGGAGGAAGGAGAGGGAGGAAGGAAGGGAGGGAGGGAGGGAGGGAGGGAGGGAGGGAGGAAGGAAGGAGGAAGGGAGGTGGAAGGGAGGGAGAGAGGAAGGAAGGGAGGAAGGAGAAGGAAGGGAGGGAGGGAGGGAGGAAGGGAAGGAAGGAAGGAGGGAGGAAGGAAGGGAGGGAGGAAAGGAAGGAGGGAGGGAGGAGGAAGGAGGAGGAAGGAGGGAGGAAGGAAGGGAGGGAGGGAGGGAGGAAGGAAGGGAGGGAGGAAGGAAGGGAGGAAGGAGGGTGGAAGGGAGGGAGGGAGGAAGGAAGGGAGGAAGGGAGGAAGGAAGGGAGGGAGGAGGGAGGGAGGAGGGAAGGAAGGAAGGAAGGAGGGAGGGAGGGAGAGGAGGAAGGGAGGGAGGGAGGGAGGGAGGGAGGGAGGAAGGATTGGAGGGAGGAAGGAAGGGAGGAAGGGAGGAAGGGAGGGAGGGAGGAGGAGGGAAGGAAGGATGGGAGGGAGGAAGGGAGGGATGGATAGATGGATGGATGGATAGATGGATAGATGGATGGATAGATGGATGGATAGATGGATGGATGGATAGATGGATGGATGGATAGATGGATGGATAGATAGATAGATGGATAGATGGATGGATGGAT
>NC_061486.1:1374219-1381719 GCF_022539355.2 Hippoglossus stenolepis
TAATGAAGCTCCAGGGAATTCTGGGTCTGTTCCTGACGGAGGCTGCTGGTTGGTTGGCTGAAGATGAAGTGGAAAACAAACACACTCAAGGTTGCTCAGCTATCCTTGTGAGGACATTGCATTGACTTCCATTCACTCCAATCAAACACCCAAACTCCTGAGATAACATTACCATATTTGAAATGGATGCTAATAAAAGACGTTGTGTGTGTGTGTGTGTGTGTGTGTGTGTGTGTGTGTGTGTGTGTGTGTGTGTGTGTGTGTGTGTGTGTGTGTGTGTGTTGGCACTTCATTAAGTAATAATAGATTCTGGTTCCGGACAGAAGATGTGGGACGTTGCAATCAGCATCACACGAGAACATGAGAAGGAGCTAATGCTCATGTCACAGCCTCTCTCCACTCAATCAACAGGAGAGAGACGCAGGGTGTACAGCGTGATGAATGATGACTGACAGACACGCTGGGACGCTGCGAGCGGGCATCAAACTGACGTCAGCTCCATCTCTTCCTCATATCACATCTTCCCCGTGTATAGAGAAGTAAACAGGGAGAGATGGATGGATAGAGCGGGGGCGGGCGGGGGAGATGGATAAAATGATGGATTGTGACTGACGGGAGTGGTGGGATGCTGCAATCAGAGATCCTGTCGACAACGCCGCCGCTTCGTGTTTCATCTAAAGTAAATAAGACGGCGGCGCGGGGGAAACAGATGGGAGATGGATCTGCAGACGAGGAGGAGGGAGGGAGGAAGGGGTTGGGAGGTCTGTGGTGGTGGTGGAGTGGGGGGGCGGTGCATCATCAAGCCAAGATAAATTTGCCGAGATGAGAGCTGTGGGATTCTGTAATCAACATCCCAACACATCGTATCCCACACAGGATCAACCTCCGTCACATTTACATCTCCAGCCGGCGAGGATCAGCTGCGACGGCGCCAAGTGCAAACATCAGTGAAACATCGAGTTCCTCACCGACAGGAAATCACGTCGGTTACTTCAGGGGAAATGACACTGTTCATTTTTCTTTCTTATCTTTACACAGTGTCGTGTGATGGCACCAAAGTTAAGTGCACAGAAAATGTTTTCTTTAAATTTGACGTTAGATTGAGTCGCGTAGAGCCTCAAGCCTTTGCAGCGACCCAGGTTCGATTCCGACTTGCAACCCTTTGCTGCGTGTCGCCCCCCCCTCCCCCTTCTCCCTCCGTCCCCCTTTCACATCTAACTCCTAACAAATAAATACCTAAAAAGCCCCAAAAATTATACTTAAAAACTAATTTAGATTGACTTTAAAAGCAACTTTGACTGAGCAACAGCGCCCTCTGCAGCCACATATAGTGATTCATTCTAATGGGCTCTGTCTCTGTAAACAAAGATGGACGACATGACATCTTCCAAAAGTGAAGCCAAAGCGTCTTGATCGCCACCTGGTGTCTGGCTGCAGTATAAGTCATACATACCACCTCCTCTATGTAAATGGTTGGGACATGGACCAAAGTTAACAAATCAAAGTACACGTCAAGTATATTAAGATGATTTCTGTCATTTCAGGTCGTTCCTATCACAATGAAAACGGACCGAAACATTTAGAAAACGCTGAATTCTGATTTTAGAAAATGGAGAGAAAATGTGAATGAACCACAAACGAGTTGCAGATTATGCACCCGAGTCCCTCCGGACTCTGTCGTACTTCAGGATCTTTATCTCGTGTTCTTTGGATGTAAAATAGTCCCGCTGTTAAATTCTGCATCAAAGTCTGAAGGACAGGAGAGACGGAGGCGTTAGTAAGATGTAGGTCAGCAGCTCTGGAGCCAGCAGACTGAGCAGCATCAGCTTTATCCAATATGGCAGAACGTATATCCTCACTGATGTTATGAGTGAAAACATCATTTACCATCGTGGTCGTTCATATTATCGTTGTATTATCTCAATGACCAGACTGTAAAATGACTCATGAGCTTTTCAGTATCGTTTAGTTACTTAAAATAAAGTTGAGAGTTTCTTTCTGTCATCAGGAGACGACAGACACCTACCAACCTACCTACCCACCTACCCCTCCTACCTACCCACCCCACCACCCACCACCACCACCACCACCACCACCCGCACCACCACCCACCCACCCACCCACCCACCTACCCACCCACCTACCACGTACCCACCACCGCACCTACCACCCACCCACCACGCACCCACCCACCCACCCCTTACCCACCTACCCACCCACCACCCACCCACCCACCCACCCACCTACCTACCAACCAACCAACCTACCTCACCTACCCACTCACCCACCCACCTACCCACTTACCCACCTACCCACCTACCTACCTACCTACCCACGTACCTCCCACCAACCCACCTACCTACCTACCTACCTACCAACCCACCTACCCACCTACCTACCTACCTCACCCACCACCTACCAACCTACCTACCCTACCTACTAACCTACCTACCTACCTCCTACCACCTACCTACCTACCTACCCACGTACGTACCTACTAACCTACCTACTAACCTACCTACTTATCTACCAAACCGACCCCCCCCCCCACCTACTGCTGTTTGCCCTACCTAACACATAAGAAAAGAACATAATGAATATCTGGTGGTGTCTTCAGCCTTCTGCGCATTGAACACACACACGCACAACACGCACGCACACGCACACACACGCACACACACACACACACACACACACACACACACACACACACACACACACACACACCTCAATTTCACCGACCTCCCACCACAAGAAAAGGGAAGTTCCCAGAGGACTACCCAGAGTGCATCAGTACATTCAGCCCAGCACTCCCCAGACAGCGTTGAGCTCTGATAGGCCCCTGAGGATTACACGCTGCGGAGGGTTGAGCCAATAGGAGCTGGCCATTAGGGCACAGCTGGAGGAAACTGAACCGATACTGTGCATGTGTGTGTTTAGTTGATGAAGTATCACACTTCCTCCCTGGAAAGAAAAGCCCATAATAAACACGGCTCAGTGAGAAAGCTCGGGGAAGTGAACTGGGGGCCACTGGTGCAGCTCTACTGGTTTCTGCCTGGAGCGATCACCACTGGTGTTGGGATTCAACAGCAGCTTCTCCTGAACCAGACGGAGGAAATCCTTCCTGCCTGTGCAGAGATATACAAGCTTACAAGGCCTCGGCCTTATCTGCTCTCTCCCCGCTGCTTCTCTTCAGGCTCTACGAGGAGGAGGAAGAGGAGGAGGAAAGGAGGAGGAAGAGGAGGAGGAGGAGGAGGAGGAGGAGGAGGAGGAGGAGCAGGAAGGTTTGGGGGAGCAGGCTTTGCTCCTGTGATGAGTAGTTGCCATCTTCCAGTCTTTATTTCACCATTAGAGCTGAGGCAGTGATTTGCACAGAGTCAAGTCAAACAGGCCTTTTCACAACACTGCACTAATCCTCACTGTCTCTCTCTCTCCCTGTGAAGAGCAAGTGAAACTAGAGCTTCAGTAAAACTCTGTGTTGGTGAGAACAGATGTGAAAGACCCTTTGGGTTTCGCCTCATAAAGTTTTATACATTCAAGAATCAGCACAACCTCAGCTAGTTAAACATTTCATTCTAAAAGAAGGTCTAAACACTGATGTAGGGAATATTAACCCTGATTTCCATTATTCTACTCATAACAGCACCAGATACGATGATATCTGAGCCAAACCTCTCAAAGTAAATCACACCCATATTTAATATCCATGTCTAATATCAACCTTTTCCCCATGTTTCCGATGGGACGTGTGAGACAGGAGCTGCTCGGTGAGAAGGATGAAGAGCGACGCAGGTTTCTCCTCCGACAGACGGAGACATGATGTGGACAGTCGTGTGGTGAAGGAACCTGCTGGTCCTGAGTCGGCCATTTCAAACCATTGGCTCAGCCCCAGTCATTCCCAGAGCTCTAACAGACAATCAGTTTATAGCCACGGAAGCATTGGTCCTGACATCTGCAAACATCTGAAGCCGCTGCCGATGGTTGCCGATGGTTGCAGATGGTTGCAGCACCAAGTCAGAGAAATCATTGAGTAGAGAGTTTGACAAAAAAGAGAATGAACTCCTGAGCTTACACAGACTCCACAGTGAAGCGAATTTAAAAGAGAGAGCATGTTGAGATATTTACAGCTGATGAACAATAATCAAATCTCTTTAAATGTGAAGCATAAAGATGAAACCTCAGTGTTGTGCTGCAGCTGCTGCCGACCTGTGATTGGAGCGTGGTTCAGGGGTTTGACACCTTTCCTCCTGTCTCCTGTTCTTTCGTTAAACATCTAACACTCAGGGATGCAATCACAGTGAAACAGGGAAGGTTCCATGTTACGTGTTTATATAATGAAGTCAGTAGCTCAGGGAACGTCCACGTTGCTCATTAGGTTCTGGTTTGTGAGCTGCAGACACAAACAGGCTCCTGACTCCCCCTCTGTAATGAGCTCGGTCCCGGTTGCACTCAGACCAACGCAGGTGGGAAAACCAGCAGCTTTTCAGAGGCTCCGTGCAAATTTACCTCCGTGTTGACTGATCCAGGTTTGTCAGGGGGTTGTTAATATTCGCAATATAACCTCAGCCAGTCGTTCATGTGACAGACTACCCAGTCAGAGCAGTGTGAAATCCAGACCGCCGCTCAGTGCTGCACCGATATCTCAACGTCTGCCTCAGTGCCAGAGCTCAGGAAGCTCATCATAACTCTCTCACACACACACACACACGCACACACACACACACACACACACACACACACACACACACACACACACACACACACACACACACACACACACACACACACACACACAACCCGACATGCAAATAATGAACACACTTAAAGTAACACTGACACACACTTTACCACAGTGTGTTTTGATGTGAGCTCAGATCTTCGCCTGCAGGAGTCGTGTGGTCGTTTTCGTCACATTAACGTTCTCAGGCTTTTGTTTCCCTGGCTCTGTGTTCATCAGAGTAGAAAACATGTATTTGTATTTTGGCCACAGGCGTGAAGAGAGGAACCTGCTCCTGAAAGTACGACACTGCCGTGACCCGCGCTGCCATGAAGGGAACTTCTCCTCCTCATCGAGGGACTCGTGGAATCCAATCTGCCGTCTGTGTCAGGTATCTTGATCCTGTGGTTGTTTCATGTTAAACTGTCACGTCTCTGCTGCTGTTTCAATATTCATCTTTACATTAAATAAATTAAATAAACTCATTCCTAGCCCGTTTTGCACTGGTCAGATAAAAGCAGAAATGAAAAGTGACAAAATCCGAGTCTCCGCTGCTTTGAATCCGCCGCCCTCTGCAGTGTTATCAGGAAACTGACGGAGCCGCCGTCCGCAGCGTGAATGGAACTAATTAACCCGTCCGACAATATTTTCTGTGATCACCGTGGAAATCAAATCCCACCGTGGCAAATTATGTCCGTCATTGTACGTCCACTAAAGCATCATGCCACCACGGGCTCATATCCGCCGAGTTATATTACAAAATGTTCAAGCTCAGTCAAGTAGAGTCGGACAATAGGAAGAATTCATCAGGAGGCGACACACAGAAGAATGAGCGAAGGGGGGGGAATATCATGAAGGCTTTAAACTCATCCCTGCTGCTGCTACGCCTGGTGGCCCCACTGCTCTGGAGTTTTACAGTTTGAAACCGCTGCTCATCTTGGTTCAGTTTGAAAATCCCGGGTTGTGTTTGAAGCCGTTTTTCTGACATGAACAACACAGCAGCAGGTTTCCTGCTCAGACTCGTTCACAACAGAGTCAGATCCCTCCTCGTTCTCCAGGTGAGAGCTGGAGCAGCAGACAGAGGCAGGAAGTGACGCGTTAACTCAGCTCCTGTCACCACAAACTCTCTGGACTCTCCTGCTGTGTCTCCTGACTTTCTACAGACTTTACACCAGGAGGCCAGGAGGAGAAGGTCCGCAGATCATCAGGACGCTCTCACTCGAACATCTGCGTTCACACAAGCTCCTCCTCCAGAGAAAGTGCGGAGAATCTCCAGAGTTCATGTCTGAAAGCAGCTTTACTCTGGACGAGGAACTGAGATGTTTGCAAACAAACATGCAGACGCCCACGTTCTCCTCCTGATTGGTTCTTATCGGTCACATGACTCGACTACCATGACATCAACACCAGCATCAGCACTTGAGTCTTCGTCTGTGACTTCTACGTGTATTTGAAGATTTTATAATTTGAGTTAATTAATTTAACCAATATTTAATCTTTTTACGATGGGAACATTCATTTTATTTACAGTTTACACTCAACTTTCAGGCTGAAGTGGTCATGTAGTTGATGAAAGGAAGAATCTGAAGAGCTCTCGATTTGATTGGTCGTCCTTTCATCACACAAACACACACACACACACACACACACACACACACACACACACACACACACACACACACACACAGTTTACTATAGACAACACAGTGTTAGTTCTGTAAAGTAGAATATAAACGGTGTGTAAATGATTAAGAAATGTAGAGAAAATTAATTTTGGCAACAGACTTTCTTTAATCACTAAAACACAGACCTGATCTCACACACACACACACACACACACACACACACACACACACACACACACACACACACACACACACACACACACACACACACACACACACACACACACACACACACACACACACACAGATATATAAATAAATCTGGTTTTGGCACATTTAAAAATATAAACCACACAGAGACCTGACTCAGAATGAGAATCGGCCTCACGACTCTTCAGCTTCGTCATGAAACCCTGAAACAAAAGTTCTTTCCTTCTAACAAAGTGAACAACGAGGATGAAAACGGGAATCAGAAGCTGAATTAAGCTCCTCGACTGTTCTTAGACACTTTGGCAGAGAATCAGCCGTCGTTAGGAAAACGCTCTGAACTAATTAGACAGAGAACTGATGCTGGATACAGATGCTGCTGCCGCACAAGATATTACCAGGGAAATAAAAAGGAAAGGTTTACTGACGTTATAAGTGAGAAGTAGAGTCATTTTCTCATACACTTCTATAGAAACTACCAGTGGAGTCGCCCCCTGCTGGTCATTACACAGAAGACAGGTTTCAGGCACTTTTTAATTGGCTTCACTTTCTGGTCTACGTCCATTTTTATTGACAGTCTGGAGTTGTACGTTTCCACGTCCTGTTACGCAAGTTTGGCCGCAGGATCATTTGTGTTTATTCGCAGTACTCGCACAAGCAACGTGGTTAAACCTGCGATTTCCCCCAGGAATGAGTTAAGGAGGAATATTGTCTGAAGTGAGAGTCGCTGCGTTTGTTCCTGTTGTGGAAACGCAGGAGAAGCCTCCACCATCATGTCTGGATCCTGAAGATGATGAGGAGGTTCACGCTGCTCAGGAAACTTCACCATTTCTCCAGCAGCTGCGTCTGGACGACTTTAGTTCCCAGCGCTGAATGACCAGTGGCCAGTTCTATCCCCTGCTGGCTTGAGTCGGCACCAGGACCCTTTCCTGATTGGATTTCACAACAAAT
>NC_061486.1:1386719-1391719 GCF_022539355.2 Hippoglossus stenolepis
CATTGGCTGAGCCGGCCGTCTGTCACAGTCTGCTGCGATCGCCTGCACAGAGAGACAAAGAGGAGAGGATGAGCGGTGAGAGGAGGGGGAGAAAGGATGGAGACAGACGAGAGGACGGCGGAGCAGCCGAATGGCAAAGAGACACGTTCCTTCAATCAGCCACGACCATCCATCACAGGAGAGACGGGAAAGAAAAGAAAGAAAAGACAGTGTCACTGGTAGAAGGAGGGATCATTACTCCCTGTGGTTCATCAATGACAGAGCGACAGTTTAAAAAAGAAGTGGGGCTGACGATTAATCAGTCAGTGTCCGTCACACTCCAGCTGCAGATGACGGACGCTTCACTGAACAAGGCTCCGCAGAAAACTTCAGGACTCGACCCTGTGACTTGACTGTTTGTTCTGTTTGAGCTCGGTTAAGAAAACGCTGGGACTGGACAGTGAGACACGTAGTTTCCACTGGACCGGGCAGAACCCGACAAACACCTGAAACCAGAGCTGAGAGAATCAGAGCGGCCGACAGAGACGAGCCTGATGATTAGTGACGCTTCATCCAAATCCGTTTAAAAGAGAAACTGCTGACCAATGGGTAGGGACATATGCTTTTGTTGCTGATTCGATTGAACGCAGCAGTAAAACACGACCAGAGAACCGGCCCATGTTTCTATATCAATGGTCATAATTACTACAGTTTTCAGAAAGAAAAGCAGCGTCAGCACCAACAGTCCAAACAGGCCGTTCAGAGCAGACATGCACTGATATTTCAATGCGGTGATGTATAAACCTGCAAATCCCATTAAAATAGAAAACCACCGGATTCTGTGCCAACGTCTGGGAGCAGACGCAGGCAGGACACAGTTTTGAGTGACAGGTGGACTGATGGTCCCTCTGGTTCCCTCCTGCTTTCACACAGGCTGCAGGTAACAATGTGACCTTGTGTGACGGCTGTCGGATCTCTGCCCGCCTGTTGCCTGTGATGGTGAAACAATGAGGAGCCAACAGAGCTGGAGACGTCTCAGACTAACGCCATTCTCTCTCTCTCTCTCTCTCCCTCAGGAATCTCTCCATCCCTCCTGAGGAACCCGACATGCAGTCTCCCACCGAGGCGACCAGTGTGGCCCACTTCCTAAACTGTGTTGCCATAGTTATAAAAAGATCCATTGAGAGCGGAGTGGAAAAGACTAAATAGGTGACGGCAGTAGATTGTCAGGGTTTCTAAGCACATTTTCTGGTTGGGGACTGTCAGCACTTCTGTAAAATAAAGCCTGCAGTCGTGCTCCTGCTGCCCCGACTCAAATCAGCCCAGTTTGGTAGCTGCACACTCGTCTCCGGTCTCTGCTTTGTCCGTCCTCCTCCTTTCTATACGTTCCTGGGGACGCTGTGGTCATTAAAGGAAAGTTCCACTTTAAAACTCCAATAAATTGGTTTTGAAACTTGCATTTCTGAGTCTGTGAACCTGCAGGTTTTCCGTATCCCGCCGTCACTCAGATATTAGATATTTCCTGCAGCTACACCCGAGTGTGAAAGCAAGAAAACACTGTTTCTGCTAAACCTTCAGCAGGAAGCGGCAGAATCTGGTGTCAGCACCGAACGGAACTTCAGCAATTACACATAACGAGGAAACCAATTGACAAAGAGGTAAATTAAAAACACGAGCACATGTAAGGGGAACGATTTCCTCTTCGTCTCATTAAACATGAAACAAATCAGAAAACACCTGATGGCTGCCGGTGGTTGTTCTCACACAGCTCGTTCAGTCAGAAGGTGAGAGTCTGGCTCAGCCGTCTTCAGAGGTGCGGTGAAAGAAATTGCTTTTTGCTGGTGCGGACTTTCATTTCCACTGTGTAGCTGCTGTCGTGGGGACTCGTCAGGCCGCAGGAAGTCTGCTCACCACGCTCGCCACGCTCACCACGCTCGCCACGCTCACCTCCACCAGCTGCTTCCAGTCCTGGCACCAGGCAAAATGAAGGTCGCACTCACTCACTGCTGCACAGGCTTCAGATAGACTTGATGATGGGTTTCAGATAAAAAAGGAGGAATATAATGAGACACCCCTGTCTCCTGTTTGTCTCAATCAAACCTAGCAACCCTGCTCTGCCCTGGAAAAAGTATAATGCTTTAAATAACCCGTCTTCTCTTTGCCCTATTACATCTATTTCTCCTCCAGTGGCTCCAAATGTCCCGGAGGTCAAACCACCGACTAACATGGCGACTCCGCACTGTGCGAACACCTCCTGTCGTCAGACTCCAGCAGGAAACAACCTCCTCCTGCAGCTGATGACATTTGAAGTGGCAACACACAAACACAGTCTTTACTTGGATGTGTAAATCTCGCTCTAACCCAAAATCAAATAACCTGCAGTATTTCCCCCTGATGGCTCCATCTGTGTCTCCAGCCTGTGATAATAACACACCACCTCTGCTACCGAGGGGTAATCATCAGTGATGTGGCTTCCACTTGAACCCGTCGCACGTCTGGCAACAAAAACTCTTTCTCATTCACTGATTTTAAGCCAAGAAACACTCACATTTCTCAAATATCTTTGCCTGTGGTTGCTCAAAAAATACTTTCAGGGTCACAAGTAGCAGTCATCAAACCTGGCAACTCGCCGACGTGTTGAAATTCGAAATAACACCCCCCCTCCGTGCACAGCTCGTCTGGCGTCTGTCAGCGTCACCAGGTACGACGGGTTCACGTGGACGACTGAACACGGAGAGAATCCTTCACTCAGCTCGTTGGAAATAATCCAGTGAACGCAAACAGGTGCAGATTCGCTCGACGTGGATTCAAGACGTCGGAAATATCTGCAAAAAGCTGCATGAACACAATCTTTGTCAGACGTGTCAGTGACCATGACGATAATCACTGAGTCACAGCGAAACGCGTGTTCTGGGTTCTATTAGAATTGTATGTTTTAAAAGCTGAATATTAAAAACCATCATGGTGGAATGTTAACTGAGGTTTCTGCAGAATCACCCATGATGGACGTTCATGAAGAACTGACCGACACACCTGACTGACTGGGCAGTGAAGTAGATGTCTTCATTATTATTAATATTATGCACTGATCTTATTTTAACTTTTGGACATTATTCTGTTCTGATTTTGTTCATGTGTTTCATACTCTGATGTTTCTCAACTTCCTGTGATTGGTCCGAGAGTCCGAACTATCCAAAACAAATGTTTCCACACTGCAAACGAACCAAACCATGGTTCTCTTGGTCGGACTAAATGTTGCTCTTCACACTTTGGACTAAACTGAAACGTCTGAACCTCCCGATGTCTAAACTGAGGATTTCCTCCACGAGGTGACTCTGAAAACAAAGTGTCTCTCTCTCTGTCCGTCCATGCAGCCATCTTTAACACCACCTGTCTTTCCAGATGTTGCTGGCAACAACTGGACAAGTCCCCCCTGTTAAAAGGTCATCACAGCAGACACAGTCCAACGTTCTGTGATGTTAACAACCCGTCCGACCTGCATCTGACTTCAAGCCTGTTTGAACCCTGACATCTCGAGTGACCTCAGAATCAAGTGAGAAATCACTACTCTGTTTCTCATCCTCTGCCCATCATCACTCTGCTCTGCTGGCTCCTTCCATCCATGGAAAAGAAAAACAAGTCGAGTCAAAGCCGACCTGGTTTAATCTCTGGTGTGTGTGTCGGTGGCTGAGGTGCCAGGGGAGAAGAACCAGGCCTGAATGGAGAGTGAACACCTTTGTTTCTTATCCTAGATAAAACAAGACAAGACAATACATTCTCTTCTTTGCTCTAGTTGAAGATACGAGTTTACAAAAATAACTCTGACCTGGAAACCAGTTCTTGCTTATGTCAGAAAATCAGATTTGAGAAAGTGGCTACGCAGCGTCTACCTGCTGAGCAGGAGGAAGCTCCAGTTCTGCTGCAGCTTGTCTGACCTTCACCATCTTCTCCCTTCGTCCTGCTCATCACCGTCCCACCACATCTCCAACTCCTTCACTCCCGTTATCCTGCTACGAAATGTAATGTTTGTAAATGAAAGTCTTGAAATCTGACCACAGGCTCCAACTGCTGGAACCACTGGTTTGAGATCACTCCAACCTCTAAGCCCACAGAACGTCCCCACCTGCTTCCACTGGTCTGAAATCTCACCACAACCGTCTCACTGAATTACCATCAACTGTCCCGTCAGCCTCCGCGGCTCCGGAGCCGCTGTCAGACCTGCACTGGAAGGTTCTGGAGGGACAACGCAGCGTGAGGACATGTGTCCCTGTCAGTTTGTCTGGTGTGTTTGTTTAGTTAGTAAAGAACACGCCTGTGTTTCGGTAGTTGTTCCTCACTCTTGTTGAGGGTTGAGGGCAGAAGATGTCACACTCTGTTATAATGTTAGAAACTGTGGTGTCTGAATATCAGCAAAACAAATCAAACTTGATTGATGGATTGATTATGGATGCAGGACTTTGGAGGCGGGGACAGTGGCTGATGTTCCCCTCCTGTGATTGGTCACTTTAAACACAGTATATCTCTGGAGAATGTCGGCGTTAGAGGTACAAGCACTTCTTTAATGCCTTTATACAAGTGAACAGGGAATTGAACACATGTAACAGTGGTGGTATATGTGATCCTCAAAGTTTACGTTGCTTGAGGATTATTTAAACACCATGTCCATGTGAGAGAACAGCAGGACCATGTCTGGACCATTCACAGTGAGCCAGTGGACGTGTTGGTGAGGTCTCCTGCTGCTTCTTCATCTGAGAAAGACGAACTCCAGAAAGTGTCCAGACCCAATTTGCTGTCATTTTGATGTCTGAACACATCTCGTGTCCCCAATGACCCTGTCCACCTCAATCCTGAGAAAAATGAGAGCTGTCCCAGTCCCCCTGAGACCTGTCCCCTCCATCAACCTCCAGCATCCAGACAGTCTCTGCCTCCACCTCCTCCTCTCCACTGTGGCACCGAACCACTTCACATCTGAAGAGGCCGACACGGCAGCGGGTTCCTTCCCACTGTGCTTCGTCTGAATC
>NC_061486.1:1396719-1424219 GCF_022539355.2 Hippoglossus stenolepis
GCCGAAGCTCTGCTGCACCTCCAGGGTCCACAGCTGTAATCCACGTGGCAACATCTGACTGGAGAGGGAGACGAGTCAGTGTAAATAAACACAAACACAACCAACACACAGAACTTGAGTTTCTCTTACACGAAATCTAATCTCAGAAGATTCGAGCAGGAGAAACCGGCTCCGCCACAGCCCAAACCAACAGGCAGGTTGAGAACAGACACTGAGCTGTTGTTAACCTGAATGCACGTCGCCTGTAAACCTGTTCTACACAAGTCACGCTCATTAAAATTTGAAGGACCTGTGTGAAAATATCACGGAATAGAAGAAAATGTCAGTGTTCAGAGGAGAACAAGTCCCCGAATGTGGAAATTATTCATCAGCGCTGACTGGAGGTAAATTGAGGAACTGAACACTGAGCTGTCGAGTCGGAAACAACAGGAAAAACACACGTGAATGTTCACGTGTTCAGAATGTGGCCACTAACTACACAACACTTCTCCCACAGCTCAGGTCACTGGGATCTGAACGAGGTCCGACTCTGCTGGAAATCAACCGGGTGACGTTTTGTTATCAGCGCAGAGATAAGGCAGGAAGTGACTCAGACCAGTGTGTTCCACAGCGAGGAGCTGAGTGACAGGAGGAGAGACGAGCGGGCGTCCCCCTCGTGCGCTGAGCTGCTGCTGTCGGGTGGGAGTCTGGGTCACTTGGACTCGGAACAGGTTTCTGTTTGAGGTTATCTGACACCTTCCTGACAGGAAACAGAGAGATAACCCATTTCCATTCAGAGCAGGAGTCTGTTCCTCCTGCAGACGTTGTTTACGTGTGAATGACTGGATCATGTGTTGGAATTCAAAGATTAACTGTCACTTAAGTTTCAGAAGCTGCAGTCGCTCCAGAGATTTTCAGGACCTTTACCTGCAGCTTCCTAAGAAACCCATAACGCTGCTGATGGCCTTGTTCCATTCAGCCTGGTCACAGATGTCTCCTAACGCCGCTCTGACACTCAGTGTTATCACTTATTCAGTGAAATCCAAAGATTAGACTTATCTAATATTTATGGCTCCTCAACTTGCAGGGTAACGGAACGTGTTCGCATCACAGCAGCTTGTTTTATTTGCAGTAATTGTATACACACCTGTGTATGAATTTAAAAAATGGAGTCATAACCACATCTGTCAACGCCTCAGTCAACAGCGAGACGGCAGCCCCCTCGTCACTCCCGTGTTTGATGACTTCTGCCTGTTACACTTGTTAGTTCACCATTTGTTTAGTGCGGAGGAACAATGAATCATGACTGCAGGCTGCAGCGCCGTCGTTTGCTCATTTCTGCAAAATCAACATGACTGTGATGTAAGAGGGACGGAAATAGACTCTCCATGTGTGTGTGTGTGTGTGTGTGTGTGTGTGTGTGTGTGTGTGTTTGTGTGTGTGTGAGTGTGTGTGTGTGTGAACAGCCTCGTGGCTGTGAGACGATGCGTTCGGGTCCATTAAAAGAACATCAAGGAGGGCGACTCTCTGATTGTATTGATTTTCTGAGCGGGCGGCTCTGACTAATATCTGATGGTATTAATGCTGGTTAATTATTCATGATAGCTATCAGTTTACATACCAGAGGAGCTGTTTGGATACACACTCTCCACTGGAGACACACAGTTTAGAGTGTGTGTGTGTGTGTGTGTGTGTGTGTGTGTGTGTGTGTGTCTGCGTGATAAGAGGATAAATCAAATAGTTACGTTCCTCATCAGCCTCCATTCCTTTACACTAAACACATGTGCAGCCTGTGACATCAGACAAATAAAGTACACGAGGTGGACACAACACACTGAGTTGTCACCACCATTGTTTCTAATATGAACACCACCGTTTGATGCTGTTTGTCACTTGACCGGATGATGACGGCGATGAATGTCCTCTATGTGGCGCTGCCGCCCAACATGTACGACAACAAACCTGACAAGACAACAGAGTTAGCGCCCTGCGGTTGTAATGCGTGCGTCGCCCGGTGCAGCGTCAGCCCCTCCACGTTTTCCTTGAATCGACAGGTGGAGGCAGCAGCCTGTTGCTCTCTGCTGGAGCTTGTGTCTCGCCCACTGACACTGGAACGACAGACCAGTGGCTCAGAAGTCCACTACACACAGAACAGACATGTGACGCAAGCCACTGTCGCCTCGATCAGACCTGACACGCAAACACGTTCTCTCTCATCAGCTCAGGAATTGTGTTGTGTTGTTGTTTAATACAATCTGTGTCCTACTTTTACTCTAAATTCATACGTGCTCTGTTCTGCTGAGGGACACACACACACAGACACACACACACACACACACAGACACACAAATCTGTTCACTGTTTTCTAACTGGGACCTGCTGAGCTTCCATATTTATGCCCAAACAGGAGTGTGGCATTAGGACTGTTTATCTTAAATGTGTCGTTTCATCCTCGGACAACAACGGCTCCAACGAGTGGATCCTCCTCAGGCCAACGTTTCCCAGAATTCATTGCACGCTGGTGACAAACTGTTTTTCAAAGAGATAATGGCATCGGCAAGCAATGACAGCCACTGATATTTAATGATATTATCAAATGATATTAAATGATATTAAATGATATTAGCTAGTGACACAAATGAAGGGAATCCTGCGTAGACCAGTCTGTCTCATTTCACTTCATCCTCTGTGGTCAGCGCTTCTCCATCTGTATTTACGGTCTATGGTTGTGGAATAATAAACTTAAAGGCGTTTAAATCGACATGTCAAAAACAGCTGTTGTTCCGTCTCCTTGTGCTCAGAGGTGAATCCCAGGACTTGTCTCTGTCCAGCTCCATCTCATTCCTCTGACCGCTTCATTCTGGACCGATCTGCCGGCAGGAAATACATTTCTGTGACCTCTCTGTTACCCGGGCATGTCTGCCACGGTAACCGCGAGGCCTCTGTTTGCCGTGGTCCCGGTGCGTCTGGATGGATCCTGACAGGACTATATTCTGTGAGCCGCGCTGCTCCGAGTGCTCTGAGACATTTATCGTCTCCCCGTCCTCACATGGAGACACTTGTCACAGCTGGAAGCAAAGTCACTGCAGCTGCTGTCAGAGCCCGCTCATGTTGTTGGTTACCTGAGTGAGTGTTTCTTTACGACCATCCTGAAACGCTGAATGTTTCAACTGAGTTTGAACTTTTCAGCTCCACAGTGTAAATAAACCTCGTCAACTGTTTCAACCAGGGCTTGAAGTTCACAGAGGACGATTTCAGAAGTAACATAAACCTCGTTTAACCTTGTTCTCCAGAGGTGTCTCTCTTTACAAAAGTTGAATCTCTCGTTTCGGTGTCAAAACCTTCAGACTAATTTGTGCTGAAATGTTCAGACACCAGCCTGATCCTACTTCTCAAACATCAGCTTCCAGAAGAGAGCGGCACGGAAATCTGAGGCTGGACGACGCAGCTCCGGCTGAGCTCTAAGGAAACCTGCTCCCATTTGTATGGAAATACATTGAGTCAGAAATCCTCAGTAAAACCCACGTGAAAGACAACACGACTTCAGGATCACGATTCTGATTGAACGCTCAGATATTGAATATTTTGTCACCGCATTTCATTCACACAATCCTGGTCCCTCTGAACTCGAAGGACTTTCATAAATGCATCTTTTATTCATCCAACACTAACGTCAGGAAACGTTTGATGGGTAAATTCACGACGACTGAACCTGGAGCACGATTCTCTTGAGTCATTTACTCCAAAGGTACAAACAGCCGACGTTGGACTGAAGAACGCACAATGAATCGTTTGAGCCTTTCTGCTTTCTCACAAAAATAGACGATCAAAACCTTCAACTTCATTATTTCCTCTGTCATAATTCATACATTAAAACCTTCTCTGTACTTGCATGATTGAGTTGTTTCCACGGAGCTGCAGGTTTTTTACATTGAAGTGAAACCTCTTTGTTGGCAGCTTCATCTTTATGAACGATGGAGGTTGTTCTGCTGACGTTTCTGAGGTCAGGTGTAAACTGTGAAGGACGAGAGACGAGTTCATTTATTTCTTTAACTTCAGTTTCTCTGTGTCCTCCAGTGACTCCTCCCCCACCTGTCAATCACACCTCTGAGTGTGTTTATATTTGTGTACATATTATTATTTCTGATTTGCAGCATCACACACAAATTTCAGTGTAACACACTCACAGCTTAATTAACTCGCTCTTCACACACACACACACACACAGTACTACAATTATGTGTGACACAACAGCCAGGTGTGTGTGTGTGTGTGTGTGTGTGTGTGTGTGTGTGTGTGTGTGTGTGTGTGTGTGTGTGTGTGTGTGTGTGTGTGTGTGTGTGTGTGTGTGAGTTTATCTAGAAGGAACTTCTTGACACACACCAGCCATGTGAACCAGTGGATAGAATAATCTGTGAGGCTGAGCAGCAGCATCTTAGATCTGGACAGACAGAAGAAGAGTGACATCACCCTGTGAACACGTTTTCACGTTTCCTCCGTAAGGTTTGAAAAATAAGACAAACAGAGTTCAGGAATGAAACATCAGCTGTGTTGAAGAAGACTTGAAACTAGAGAAGAGCCAAATCGTGTGTCATTGAAAGTAAATCAGGATTTTATCATCAGCCGCTGATTCTACTGTGTCGTCCCCTGAAGGATTAAGTCTGTGACCAACTGAGGAAACATCAGGAAACATCAGGAAACATCAGGAAACACCAGGAAACATCCGCAGTAGAAACCATCCCAGAAAGCTCAGCCTCCTTCTCAAGTCATTTCTCTTCGTCGCGTCCATTAACAAGACTCGACCAGATAACCTTCCCAATCTGATTCAACTGCAAATGCTCACATCTGTTGTTTGAGGAATCAAATTTAGAAAATAAAGTCAAATAAAGCAGCTCACGACATTAAGAGACGGATGAAACTCCTCTCGCTGCCAAACGCAAGGCGGGGCCACTTTCCCAGAGAGGACTCGATGGAAGACAGATGCTTAGATGCTCCGCACTTAACGATTTTTCAGTTAATGAGATTTTTCCCACCAAGTCAATATACATTACGGCGCGACTTTTCATTTGTTCACTAAAACGTACAGCCGGTGTTGTGTGGTGTTCATTTCCAGAGCTATTTAGGTCTGTTGCTTTTAATTGATCATTCCGCAGCCAATTTGGAGCGGCTGACTTTGGTAGTTAATTTTAAAAGTAATTTCAAAGTGTTGCGTTTAGCTGTTCATCTTGGAAGCAATTTAGGGCCACTGATGTTAGGGTCCATTTAGCCACGCGGCTGATTAGCTGGAAAAGGAAAAGGCAGGAGTGAGACTGTATCTGTGAGATTCTGTTTGCTCCAAAGTCAGAACGGAAAAGATAGCAGGGCTGCTCACACAGACGCATTCCAACCACACACATATACACAAAATGCCAGAGCTCGGGCGGGACGCGGCGCACGGCGTGTGGGCAGGAACAGCATGCGAGTGTCAGTATGTTCTCTGAGAATCTACATGTTGTGAAGTCGGGTCAAACGTATTTGTGTAACCTTTAATCACACGTTCACTCTCAGAGGACGTCGCCCACAGAGGAAACGTGTTCATTTTTTCTGCTTCCAGGAATATCCCCACGCACGTGCACCAAGTCGAACAGGTGGTCAAATAAAGGAGATGAAGAAACATGCAATGAAGTCACGTCTGTGACTCGTGAGGTTCGGCAGCGGGCGCCATGTGCGAGTCGATCACAAGCAGCTTTCAGACCTGCACTCACGTCCCCACGTTTTCCTGGAGAATTCACAGTGAGCGAATATCGACGATGTTTCTAACTCGTGACGGACGTGAAACTGGAAAACTACAGACACAGAACCTGGTTAACGCTGTGGAAGGATCATCAGTGATTCGATTTCTACACTGAAAACACGTCCTGTAGTTTCAAATCACTTCAGATGTTTCTAGATATTCAGTTGACGTTTTATTCAACGTAGTCAAACCACGTGTGTGAAGGTCTCCAGTGACCTCCCTCCACCTCCAACCTCATTACCTGTCTACTACTTATACTGTACCTCTTCCTTTATTCTGAAAATGCGTGAGGTTAGTAGTGATCGTATCCTGTGGCCCACTCGTCCTGCACGGTGACTCCTCTCCACCTTCCTTTAGCATCCATCTAAATGTCCGTGTCGGCAGGACAGATGAATTTATATTTCAACCTTTTAATTGCATCACAGCTTCATTAATACTCGAGGCCTATAGAGTTCCATATACACACACAGAGAGCCTGCATCGAGGTCGTGAATAATTAAACAACGTAAAGTATGTTTGACGGCTTCACTGAAGCAGTTTGCCGGGTCAGATGACATCACGCTGGCCGGAGGCGACGCAGGTGCAGAGCCTCGTCTCTCGGCCACCGGAGGCTACACGCTGCCGAGTGGAGATACGGGAGCAAAAAATAAAAGATGAGAAGATATAGATGCTTTAATGTCCCACAGTGCACTCAGAGTGGTGACTTATTAAACAGTATCACATACTGGCTTTATTTAGCATCGCTGGGCTGCAGTCATCCATGGAACACACTCGGGAGAGAACGCAGAGGTACGATCTCCGGTGTCACGTGGGTGTATTCAGCCTGAGGAGGTCACTGGGACTTTGTCATGAAGATTTCTACTTTATTTATAGTTTCATTATCACCCCTCTCACACGCTGTTGTCACAGGGATCCTGCTCAGTTATTTACCAACAGAAGGGATTCAGTGAAAGTGAAGCTTAACGCAGCAGCTCTTTAATTATACACCAAGTTAATGCACGTTACTAAACTAACCTGAAAGACACGTCGTGATAGAGACCGAAGAAAAGAAATCACAGTAAAGACGGAGATGAATAAACATTCAAACTCCCTCAAGGTCGGAGGTCAACATCCAGACAGAAGAAATCTCTCCCTTTCACATGTCAAGTCAGCGAGGAGACGTTTGTCCTTGGTTTGTTCAGTGTTTGATGAGGAGGAGAAGCCTTCGTCGTCCACACACTTGAGTAAACCTCAGCAGCAGAATTCAGTCGATGATTAAAACACATTAACCCAGAAAGAAAAACACAGGAAAGTTTCTCTTCGGACACAACAGCCAATTTATAATAGTTAATCAGTACAAAAATCATTTAAGATGAAAGACTGTTGGTTGCAGCTTGTTCAATGTGAGGATTGTGTTATTCTCTTACATGGACAAAAGAAGAACCTCAGGAGACTAAGAATCAATCTCTTTTCCACAAAATGACATGGAAGCTTTTCCAATAAAAATATCTTCATAGCCTCGAATCTCATTTACCATTTAAAGATGAATGAATATGCAAAGACCTGATTGTGCTCCTTGTTGTAATATTGTAAACTTCACAATGACGAGTTATCCATGATCACCAGCTCTGACTTCGCTCACTTAGCTAAATGAACTTGTTAATTACTGATAACAGCTACACCTCAAAATGCTGAAGACAGATGAAGAGATGGGAGGAGAGACAGAGACAGAGACAGAGTGAGAGATTGAAGAAGAGACAGAGACAGAGACAGAGGGAGAGATGGAAGGAGAGATGGAAGAAGAGATGGAAGAAGAGACAGAGACAGAGACAGAGGGAGAGATGGAAGAAGAGACAGAGACAGAGACAGAGGAGAGATGGAAGGAGAGACAGAGTGAGAGATGGAAGGAGAGACAGAGGGAGAGTGAGAGATGGAAGGAGAGATGGAAGAAGAGACAGAGTGAGAGATGGAAGGAGAGACAGAGGGAGAGACAGAGACAGAGACAGAGTGAGAGATTGAAGAAGAGATGGAAGGAGAGATGGAAGAAGAGATGGAAGGAGAGATGGAAGAAGAGATGGAAGGAGAGATGGAAGAAGAGATGGAAGGAGAGATGGAAGAAGAGACAGAGACAGAGGGAGAAGAGACAGAGACAGAGACAGAGACAGAGTGAGAGATGAAGAAGAGATGGAAGGAGAGATGGAAGAAGAGATGGAAGGAGAGATGGAAGAAGAGATGGAGGGAGAGATGGAAGAAGAGACAGAGACAGAGACCGAGACAGAGACAGAGGGAGAGATGGAAGGAGAGATTGAAGAAGAGACAGAGACAGAGACAGAGACAGAGGGAGAGATGGAAGGAGAGATTGAAGAAGGAGACAGAGACAGAGGGAGAGAGATGGAAGGAGAGATTGAAGAAGAGACAGAGACAGAGCAGAGATGGAAGGAGAGATTGAAGAAGAGACAGAGACAGAGACAGAGACAGAGGGAGAGATGGAAGGAGAGATGGAAGAAGAGACAGAGGGAGAGATGGAGTGATTGTTGTCGTTCCAGCAGAGACTCTATTGATTGTTCGTCAGGAGACAGAGACAGAGACAGAGACAGAAACGTCCATATTAGCAGAGAAAACGCTGTGTGAACTATTTACCTTCACTGTCATCACACGTATCAACACAACAAACAGGAAATTAGCTGCAGATTAAATGAGACAAACACACACATTCCTAAACTCCACTGGAGGTTGTGTGCAGTTCTCCTACACAACATCGCACAACACCACATCACAATGTTAATTATCACAGTTATTCTCATCTGCCACCAGGTGAATGTTTATTTTCACTCTTGATAAAAAGTTACATTTATTCCGAGGTTCATTTAACGATTCATGAGACTGAGATGTGTGTGTGTGTGTGTGTGTGTGTGTGTGTGTGGATCCATATCAAAATGTGGATCTAGTAGATTTATATTTTCACAGAGACACTTAATTGAGTGGTTTATTCACTGGTGTGTGTTATTGACTATTTCCTTCTTTAACATGACAATGATCTAACTTTTACAAGACATTTTACCAAACACTGAATAAACCAGATTCAGATCTCATCTTATCTCAGGTTGGTTTCGTTGTGAAAATGAAATATTGGCAGCAGGTAAAAGAAACACACATGTGCACGATATGTGAGTACGTGTGTGTTGGAGTCACAGAAACGACAAAACGTGCTGGAGGAAGCATCAGATAACGACATCACCTCAGAAGATCTGAGCTTTAAAGAAAGAAAACAGCATGTAGCATCTCTCCCTCCTCTTCCAACTCTGTTCATCTCTTCACCTCCGTCTCCGTCTTTCTCCAGGATGGAATAAATCCACTTACACACATGAGGAAGATCCACACTGAGTAACACAGCCAAGCTCCTAATGGGGAAGGAAGGAGGTTCTGCTACGAGGAGGGAGGACAGAGGGAGGGAGGACAGAAGGAGGGAGGACAGAGGGAGGAGGACAGAAGGAGGGAGGATAGAAGTAGGGAGGGAGGAGACAGAAGGAGGGAGGCTAGAAGGAGGGAAGGGAGGGACTGAAGGGAGGAGACAGAAGGAGGGAGGACAGAAGGAGGGAGGATAGAAGGAGGGAGGAGAGGGACTGAAGGAGGGAGGAGACAGAAGGAGGGAGGACAGAAGGAGGGAGGACAGAGGGAGGGAGGACAGAAGGAGGGAGGACAGAAGGAGGAGGACAGAGGGAGGGAGGACAGAAGGAGGAGGGACAGAAGGAGGGAGGACAGAGGGAGGGAGGATAGAAGTAGGGAGGGAGGAGACAGAAGGAGGGAGGCTAGAAGGAGGGAAGGGAGGGACTGAAGGGAGGAGACAGAAGGAGGGAGGACAGAAGGAGGGAGGACTGAAGGAGGGAGGATAGAAGGAGGGAGGACTGAAGGAGGGAGGATAGAAGGAGGGAGGAGAGGGACTGAAGGAGGTAGGAGACAGAAGGAGGGAGGACAGAAGGAGGGAGGACTGAAGGAGGGAGGATAGAAGGAGGGAGGAGAGGGACTGAAGGAGATATTTTCTGAACTAACCGTATCAAACACAGATCAACAACTGGAGTCATCCCTTGTTTGTCCTCAGGGCAACAGAACTACTAAAGCAACAAAGATTCAATGTGACCTTTCATGGAGTAAAGACTGAGTCATCTGCATGTGAGAGGACAAGAGACAGGAGCCAGGACTGTGACCTCTGACCTCTGACCTTACATCCAGTACGACTGAGGTTTACTCCAACATGTCAGAGGAGACAAGCCTCTTGTCCTGTTTCCAAATATCCACCAGTGGGAGCGGTAACTTGTCAGATCGGTCTTTCAAAGGATGATTTTACAGATTCAGGCTGACAGCAGTGTTCAGGAAACACATGTCACACAAGACACGTTATCCATCCGAGCTAATGCATGCTAACTATGCTAACAACAGTCTCAGTCGCCTGGTGTCCAACTTATTATTAATGCTCAAGTTTCAGGAGACAGCTCGAATCAGATTAAGTGATATGTGTTTGTGTCTTATGTGCATTAAAGGGTTAATGTAAAGCTATAGACACTGAAAAGCAATGTGTGTGTGTGTGTGTGTGTGTGTGTGTGTGTGTGTGTGTGTGTGTGTGTGTGTTGCACAGCTCTCCTATCTCTCCACGCAGTAATTGTCTTATAATTATTATTCATCACAGACTCTTTGATCGTGGAATTCTACTGATATTAATATTATCAGCTACTGGAGGGAGACGCGGAAATAGAAGGAGAAGAAGAAGAAGAAGAAGAAGAAGAAGAAGAAGAAGAAGAAAGAGCGAAACAATCAGAGAATAACTTGAAATCAGGATCCCACAGCGAGCTGACAAAAAACCACAATGATGAAAAGAAGAAGAGAACGTGTGATGGAGAGAGAACGAGGGATGGAGAGAAGGAGAAACAGTGATGGAGACAGGATAAGGATGAAAACGAGATGAGAAAACGAGGATGGAAAAACGAGGATGAAAAACGAGGATGGAAACAGGATGGAAATAAGGATGATGGAGAGAACGAGGATGGAGAGAGAACGAGTGATGGAGAGAGAACGAGGGATGGAGAGAGAACGAGGGATGGAGAGAGAACGAGGGATGGAGAGAGAACGTGGATGGAGAGAGAACGAGTGATGGAGAGAGAACGAGGAAGGATGGAAAAACGATGGAGCGAGGATGGAAAAACGAGTGATGGAGAAAACAGAGGAAAGCAGATGAAAACGAGGATGAGAAACGAGGATGACAGGATGGAGAGAGAACGAGGGATGATACAGTGGAAAGATAGAAAACTCAGACAAAGAGTAAAGAACAGATGAGAAGGAGGAGGGATCTGATGGAGAGAATGTGTGAGAAGAGGAAGAAAATGAATAGAAGTCGAGAACAGAACGATTTGCACTAAACTGAAATAACAAATGTTGGAACTTTACTTTAACCTTTGAATAAGATCAAATTGTTGCTATGGCGATGGGAGGAGTGGGATTTGCCATGTTCTGCTGTGTATGTGACAGATGATGAGATTTGTGCAGAACAACAGAATAAATGTCAATCAGTGAAGATCACGTCTCCAACAAGGCCCAACTTTCCCTTAAACCCGGTGAAGCTGCAGCGAATCACACGCACTCGTTAATACCGAGATCATCGAGGAAGACAGGAAAGAAAATCCTGGATCCTCACCAACACTCAGCGAGTTCTGTTCAGTCGTGTTGACGTAAACTTGCTCTCAGTGAAAAATGCAAAGCTTTGAAAGAAAGAAAGAGCAGAAAAGAGCTAAATATAACCGACGTATGGCATTTAAATGTGATTCTTTCACAAAGATCCCACTGACGAACTCTGCTGGAGTCAGATTCGTGTGCACATAGATTCTCTCAAGTACAATAAAAACCTCCCAGAGACGAACTGGGTGTAAAACCTGAAGAAAGGTCAGACGGAGGGAAAGCAGAGCTGGAGAATCAGATGTGTGGGTGGTGGTTAAAGGTCAGCTCCTTTCTTGTTCTGTGAGAAAACACATGTGCTGCAGATAAAGATCAGATTCCCATCGTCTGCATGATAAACGACTGGGAGGGCAGCACAGCACAGACCTGACTCCCAGTGAAGAGACAGATTCGTGGACTCGGAGGACGAACACGTCTCCTGGTGAAGGAACAATACATCAGCTGAGTGGTCGTCAGAAAACCAGCTTTAAGCATCTATTAAGATGTTAAATGTGAGGAACAGTGTTACGTGTCCTCCAGAGACTGAACGAGAGCCTGGAGGACATTGTCAGATATTACTGTCCACCTCTCACCTCATTAAGAATCACAGGTAGTTTCACTGTAGATTGTTTTTGAGGCTGCGGCAGGTTCTCCTGGGATCAGGCTGCCAGCGAGAAAAACATCTCTCTCTGTGCTCATAAAAGAAAATCAAGGTCGTCTGCAGAGTCAGGAGGAAAATAAAGTTTCTCAATAAAAAAACTTCAGTGAGGAAGCAAACGAGTGTGAGAGAGAAATAAAGTGTTTGAACACTTTTATACGGACACAACATTTACACACGACGGTAAAGAAAACACAACTGAACATGAAACTGAAATTTACAGACCCGGGTTTGTGTCAGTAATAAAACACTGTGTTAGGTTTCATGAAAAAAAACATCACTACAGCTTAGAGAAATATCCGGTGAGGATAGAAACACGTCTGAGGTTCCAGGTCACGCTTGATTAAGTTGTCGTGTCACAAACTACTTTCTAGTCTTATTTTTCACTGTTGGGACGGCGGTAGGAGGAGAGAGGACCTGAAGCTGGAGGAGGAGCTTGGACCTTCAGGAGGAGCTTGAACCTTCAGGAGGAGCTTGGACCTTCAGGAGGAGCTTGGACCTTCAGGAGGAGCTCAGCTTCATGACGTCAGGTATGAGGAGTCTGAGGAGAACACGGTTTCAGACCCGGTCCCCGCAACAGACTCAAAACACCGCCAGCCTCTTCTACCCGGGGGGGCACTTGGCTTCTGTTCTGGGGGCTGTCATGTCGTCCATCTTTATTTTCAGACTATGCTCCATTGCTCAGAAAAATATATCTTCAATTTCCTCCTGTAAAAATCATGTTAAATTGAAGAAACTAGAAACTAAATGCTCCATTAAATATAAAGGTGTTCATAATGGAGACTGACCCCTTTATATAATGTTGTGGAATTATACATTAAATCATTAAATTTGTATTGTTAAAGCATTAGCATGCAAAGTGCATTAGCAGGGCCGTGAAGCTCGTTGTAACAATTTCACTTTACTCCTGAGAAGCACAAAGTGCAGCAGCCTCCCAGTGAACTGAGGAGGTTCACGTGGCCCCGGAGACCGGAGACATTAAGCTCAGCTGAACGAATCACAAGTCACTTGAAGTTGTATTTAAATGTCTGCTGCAGTGACGTTAATGTGTTTGTGTTTCCTGTCAACACAGCAGAATGTCCTCTGTTGTGATATTGATATCAAGTCGTCTTTAGTGAGAAACACGAGGTTCGATTCCTCCAAAACCAGCAGCTCCGGATAAATGGACGCAGCAAGTGATGCAGAAAATTGAAAAGGATCCAAAATATTCAATGGTTGATTCTCTGAGAGGACGCACACACGCACACACGCACGCACACGCACACACACACACACACACACACACACGCACACACACACACACACGCACACACACACGCACACACACACACGCAGGGAGGACAGTTTTATTTGGCATATTTCCACGAAGTTGATAGATTCAGACAAAGTTAGGAAGTTTAGAATAAAGGTTGGACGGACAGAAAGACAGCAGCATAGATTAGCATTTGGAGACTACACTTCCCAGAATGCAACTCAACAGTGTCTTTAATTAGAGCATCTATCTCATATCAATCAAACTCCACGACTGTAACATCTGGTGACGTAGCAGCTTGTCGCTCTTATCCTTTAATTATTATATTTGTGGAGTATAAAAATAATAATTTGTTGTATTGTGCATTTGAAGTTATAATAAAATGCTGTAGTTAAAAGGACTGAGCTTTACTCAACTTGTGAACTTATAATGACTTTCTAGTAGTTTCTATTCTAGAAGAGTAAATCACCTCCTGAGCCCCTTTAAAAAACAAATAGGAGACGTTTCTCAGTTTTCGCTCTCTCAGTTCTTATTTCATGCCTCAGCAGCGATAATAAAAGTACGAGATGTAGTTTTTTATGGACGCGGGGATATTTATTGCATCTTTTGCCCGTGCAACCCTCTCACAGCTCTCCCTCCTGGACACTGGTTCTGTGGCTGATGGACGGACTGTGGCTTGTTGCAGATTAAACTGCTGCTGAAGTGTGAGATTCTGAATCTGGAGTAAAGTTCTGTCCTGACAGGAGAGAGAGCGGGGGGGTCAAAGGTTTAACACGTCAGGATCCTGTCGACAAGAGATTCTAACACACAACTAAAAACAAACATGAATCTGTTTGTATCTGTGACGTCACGTGACAGGTTTTAGGATCATACGTGTTCCGCAGCACATTCATGAACCGTATGTTTTACTACCTCCGTCTATTTCTGTAACTCGTTTCAATTCAGAGGCTTCAAGTGAGCTGCAGCACACACACACACTCACACACACACACACACACACACACACACACACACACACACACACACACACACACACACACACACACACACACACACACACACACACACACACACACACACAGCAGGAGTTGTGCCATCAGCTGTGCATGAGTCAGCAGAAGGTTTGCCCCGTCCTACATCTATTCAGGAAAACACACACATCACTGCTGTGTGTGTGTTCACATGCACATTCACACACGCACGCACGCACGCACACAGGCAGCCCATCCTGCGTTGGCACACACAGCTACACAGTGTAGTGTAGGCTCACTTTAAAAAGGGTGCCCGGCATCACACAGCACAAAATGTGCAGACTCACACTGACACACAAACATCTCATGAAGAAGAGAAACAAAACAAACACGCACACACACACACGGACCAAGAGGCTGAAGTGGAACACACACTGACGACACACAGACGACACACAGACGACACACTGACGACACACAGAAGAAGACGAGGACAGTGTGGAGTAGAACACACACAGACAACACACTGACGACACACAGACGACACACAGACGACACACTGACGACACACTGACGACACACTGACGACACACAGACGACACAGAGACGAACACAGACGACACACAGACGACACACTGACGACACACTGACGACACACAGACGACACACAGACGACACACAGACGACACACTGACGACACACAGACGACACACAGACGACCACAGACAACACAGAAGAAGACGAGGACAGTGTGGAGTAGAACACACACAGAAGACACACACACACACACACAGAGACGACACACTGACGACACACAGAACACACACAGACGACACACAGACGACACGCAGACGACACACAGACGACACACAGACGACACGCAGACGACACACAGAAGAAGACGAGGACAGTGTGGAGCAGAAGGTCAGAGGACGTCTGTGGAGTGGAGATATTTGGACTGTTTAAAGTCCGACTTGGAGCAAAGTGGCGTCTCTGCTCATTGAGCCGACAGCCTGTTCCCACAAAGATCTAATCTTTTTACCACCTGAAGCAGAAATGACCGAAATAGGGATTTGATCTGATCGTCATGTATCGATCAGTCACAACTCACTGACTTCACAACAGGCTAACATCACCAGCAGCAGCTCAGCTCCCAGTAACACATGCTCCAGCACTATGGACTTCAACACTTCTGAACTGTGCCATATTCATCTGTCTGTGCCAACGGTTCATATTCTCTCACGTCACATATGTCTTCATACTGTATATATTAGTTTAATTCCATTCATATGTTTCTATATTTCTATATATTTCTTATATATCTCTACTTATTCCTGCTGATGTCTTCTTGCGGCTGTGCTGTTGCAAATGTCCCCGTCGCAGGACTAATAAAGGACTTTTTATTCTTATTCTTTATCGATCTTTTACAATATTTCCCTCTTCTGAAGCAGCTAATAAAACCTTCAGCTGGTTACTCGTCCGTCCACAGGACGAACTTTACCGCCTCAATCAAACATTGAACACTTGCCAGGTCGTCTCCGGCTCCGCTCGCCTGTAATTATTCCGCACACATAATCAAACCGCACAGAGAATTACTGTAGCACATTAAAAATCCCATCACAGGAAGCCTACCTGAGTTTCCTGGGGCAGCAGGACGTCCTCAGGTGGAGTCAGAGCTTCAGAGGGGGAATTCACATTCCAGTCACGTCACTGGCCTCGGGGGTTACAACAGGATGACAAGCTAACAAGGACACCCTCCTCCCACCTGCAGAAAGGAGGAGGAGGAGGAGGAGGAGGAGGAGGAGGAGGAGGAAGAGGAAGGTGGAAATAGAACAGGGAAGGAGTGCAGGGATGGAGAGGAGAAAGAGAAATGTCAACATGTTGCATCATTAATTCATTAGTAATCCCAAAGCTTCTGCTACCTTCTGTCTTCTGCCCCCTCCCCCTCTCTCCCGTCCTTTCTCTCTATCCATCTCCCCCATCCCCTCTCTCTCTCTCTCTGGCTATTCTCCTTTCCTTTGCTGCTTCCCTTCTTTCCTTCTTTCCTTCTTCTAATTTCCTCGGCAAAACACCCGGAGAGTTTTTGGGAACTGATGGCTGATCGTATCTCGCAGTGAGTGGACACGAGAGCAGTTCTCACTCAGTAGAGATCCGATCTCCACCGAGGCCGAGCGTCACATCAGTTCAATCAAGCTGCACCAAACTACACACACGTCAGTCGTTCTTTATTTCCTGGGGAAAAGGTGAAAAATGGTGAAAAACCACTTGTAATGTTTCAGAAAGTGAAATTACTTGTGGCCGAACTCTGAGCTCTGTACTGAGCTTCTCACATCTTCCCACCAAGCATCATGATGCTGGGAGGAGCCGCTGTTCCCCCCCGACAGAAGCATGACAGCAGCTGGAGCTCAGGTAGAAGATAACTGTTTTTAATCATTACTATTGATTTGCAGGATTCTGATTCTAAGAATAAAAATATGGATCGAAAAAACACTTTAAAACACTAAACTATCGATTTATAAGAAATTTGGAATTTCTGAAAAATGCCAAATGTCTTATCTAATCGTCACATGACTCAGGAAATGCCCCCAAACATGTGTACGACTAGATACAACTCCACCAAGGAGGTAAAGTGCAGGTAACAGTTTGTTTGTGTGTTTGTCTGGGGAAGAATCACCATGAAACTTGGTGGAATGAGGTTTTCTGGGTCAGAGACTAATTTTAACGTGGATCCGGATCAGGACCAGATCCAGGAAGTTTTTTTTCCACTTGAGCGATGAGGCTTTTCCAACGTCTTCATCGATCACTCAGAGAATTATGTGTGAATATTGATTTAAAAATGCAGACATGTCCAGGGGGTTGGTATCGATGCGTGTGTGCAATCATGTGCAGATCCAACTGAAAATCGTGGATTTAAATGGGGTTTCATCGGAGTTGTGCTTTTGTTGTATGATAACAAATAGAATAAAAAACCTGTAACTAGCACCGATATGTTTTTTAATAGTAAATGTTCTCTTGTCCTGAGCTGCGGACATTGACTAACAAACACACCAGGAACACAATCCACCAGAGAAGAAGAGGAGAGGAACAAAAGATGAGTAAGTGGCAGAACTCTCTCTCTCTCCTCTCAGCTGGAGAAACTCCTCTGACGTCCTCCTCCACACTGAAACCTGCAGATGACTGTTGGTGGAGCTCTCCTGGGCCTGTCCTGAGGCATGCTGGGAGAACGCGAGGTACCGCTAAGTGAAGCTGACGAGGAAGGTGGAGGGAAAGGATGGGCGCATATTGAAATAAATTCTTCACAGAGTTACTCCTGGAAGACAGTGAACATCACAGCCTGATGATGTATATACGGGGGGAGCACGGTGCCAACAAGGTGCCTGAAGGTGGTGTTTATCTGCAGGTTTGATGTCGGGGGGGCCGTGGGTGTAGCGTGGGTGACTGTTCGCCTTCTGGAGGAATGGTTACATCACAGCCTTTGCATCGGCACATTTTATATACGTGTATAGATTGATTTATTTCTCTCTCTCTCTATCTTCTTGAGAATTATTTATTTTTTTTATCAGAAAAAATAGAACTCTAAATGGAATAAACCTTAATTCGCTCCAGGCCTGCAGGGATGTACTTGATGTACTTTGGTTAATTTGATTTGCACGGCCATAAAAATAAATAAAACTAAGGTAATTAAACAAGGTGATAAAATGCAGCCACAACAGAGGAACACAGCAGAAACACAATTTGTTTAGCAGAGATAAATGACGGAATCGTCGCGCTGTAATAACTGTCCTCGAGACAAGAGAAGACAAATACAGCAATGTCCCGATGATAAGATTCAGCTGAACCAGACAAGAAAATCTAAACAACTTTAAAACCCGACGTGATGGACGAGGGCAGCAAAACAACAGCGTTCATGAAAAATAAGCAGAAAATAAAGATGAAGAAGCGTCTCCGGGGGGGAGAATTAGAGGAGGGGAGTGGGAGGAGGACCACCGGGGAAACTTCCTCCGTTTGGTTTAGACACTGGAAGAGCGAGGGGGAATCTCAGCGACGGGCGGGGAGCTGTCGAGCCAAATGATCAAAAACATCGCAGACAAGTGGGGAGAAGAGGAGATCAGAAAACGTTCTTAAATTCTGGAAAACACAAAAAAAAAAACCTGAACCATGATGCTGCCGCAAATATTCACTGGAGCCCTGAGAGCGGTTTAATTCCCAGACGCACAGTTTCCTCCTGACCGAGTCACGTTTGTAGGAACTACTGCGACCGGTGCAAACTGATGCTCCTGGAGCTGAAGTATAAGAAGCAATAAAGAGAGCAACTGACCCATTTTTGTATCAAATATAGAATAAGTCATAACCCAGGCAGCTGAAATGTACTCACACAGCACTTTGAAATAGGGCAAATTGAAAGATACACAACCAAGAACATTATTTGTAATGAGATTGCTTTAAAGTGTAATTTCAAGTACGCCACATCTTCGTTCGTGCCACTTCCTGGTCAGCTCGCTCTAATGGGCTCTGGCTTGGATCGGGGGTTGAAATCGGCCCGTCAGTGACTTGTGTCTGTTAACTTGTCACTTGGGGTTTGATCATTTGGCCAAAAGAGTCTGTTCAGATCAGCCTTGAATCAGCAGCGATTTGTGAGGGAGATGAAAAGACCCACAGTCTGACACATTCTGCTCCAGAGTGGGACCAGCCAAGGAAACCACATCACAACAAACATCACCGTGCAGCTCGTTTTTTAATATCGGGTGAATCTGGGACGCCTCCGATTCAGTCTGTTCCTGCTCCAACAGAATCTAGTCAACAGTTTGTGTTCGTCCAGTTTTATCAGACATGATCGATACTGTGGGACATCGCGCTTCGGCTAATCTGAAAGTCACTCAACGTCTCTAACTGGAGGAAATGAGCATTTAGGGACGTCCTGAAGTCCTGAAAGATAAACTCTTCATAGAACGTTTTAAATTAATTTGATAGTTTCTTTATTTAAGATGGTTTAAAATGATCACTTTTATATGTTAATGTGAGTTAATTACATTTTCTAATTCAGCTTTCTGTCCAGGCTTTTTTAAATCATAATACAAATGTCCTACATGTAATTATAACACGAATATTATCGATATCTACAAGGAGCGAAAAAGTTTGTGTGAGATTAAGACTCTACCTTTCCACGGAGAGAAGGACGGATTAGGAAGAAGAGATTAGCAGGAATGTCGTAAGAGAGGCGGAGGATGAGGTGAGGAAAGAAATCGGAGATGTCAACATGTGCGATCAGAAGAGTCAGAGCGAGTCCGACACAGGAAGTGAAGTCAGAGTCCCAGAAACGAGCGTCGGCCTCTCACAGGCTAACAGCTGGATTAGCATTAGCACCGCTACACAACAGCAGATTAGCGTTAGCGTTATGGATAAGCCTCAGCGTGGGCTGGGGCTGCGGGCTAAGAGATTAGCACGAGCTATAGCTCGGAGCTACATTAGAGAGAGATTAGAGTCTGACAGTGGTGAGCTCCGCTGGACCAAACAGCCGAGGACGTGACCTCATGCAGACGGGAAGACAAACATTCAATTACAAACTCAGTCATATTAATAAATAGTTGAATTCAACCACAGGTTTTAACATCAATCAAGACACAAGTTTCAGGTGTTTGTGAGAAACTAAACTAAACTTGGTGTCAGCTCCTGTTTTATCATTATTTTATCACTGTGTCTAGAAACTTGAAAAAGGAAACAAGAGAATATCTGCCGGCATCAACAGCTGTATAGCTGTATCTGTATAGATATATAGATATGTATATATCTATATATATATCACTGAATTCTCAGGGGTGAACCTCTGACTGTGGATGTCACGCGAGCAGCTGTCAGTTGTAATGACAGACGAGCTGTCACTCAGGCAGTCGATATGTTTAGAGGAAGGAGCAGTTAAAGAACGTCATGTTGGGAGAAGGAGGCGGAGAGGGGGAGCAAATCAAAACTGCTGCTGGGTTCATATTCCATCAGGTGGAGAGAGAAGGAGGTGGAGAGAGAAGGAGGTGGAGAGAGGTGGAGAGAGAAGGAGGTGGAGAGAGGTGGAGAGAGAAGGGTGAGAGAGAAGGAGGTGAGAGAAGGAGAGAAGGAGGTGGAGAGAGAAGGGGTGGAGAGGAGGAGAGAAGGAGAGAGAGGGGGAGCAAATCAAAACTGCTGCTGGGTTCATATTCCATCAGGTGGAGAGAGAAGGAGGTGGAGAGAGAAGGGGTGGAGAGAGAAGGAGGCGGAGAGAGAAGGAGGTGGAGAGAGAAGGGGGGAGAGAGAAGGAGGTGGAGAGAGGGGGGAGAGAGAAGGAGGTGGAGAGAGAAGGGGGTGGAGAGAGAAGGAGGAGAGAGAGGAGGAGAGAGAAGGAGGTGGAGAGGCGGAGAGAGAAGGAGGTGGAGAGAGAAGGAGGCGGAGAGAGGGAGGGAGGAGAGAGAAGGAGGTGGAGAGAGGAGGCGGAGAGAGAAGGAGGTGGGAGAGAGGAGAGAAGGAGGTGGAGAGAGAAGGAGGTGGAGAGAGAAGGAGGTGGAGAGAGAAGGAGGTGGAGAGAGAAGGAGGTGGAGAGAGAAGGAGGTGGAGAGAGAAGGGGGTGGAGAGGAGGAGGAGAGAGAAGGAGGTGGAGAGAAGGAGGCGGAGAGGGGGGGGAGAGAGAAGGAGGCGGAGAGAGAAGGAGGCGGAGAGAGAAGGAGGTGGAGAGAGAAGGAGGAGGAGAGAGAAGGAGGGGGAGAGAGAAGGAGGTGGAGAGAGAAGGAGGAGGAGAGGGTGGGAGAGAAGGAGGCGGAGAGAAGGAGGCGGAGAGAGAAGGAGGCGGAGAGAGAAGGAGGTTTAAGAATTTACTCGGATCAAAAACGTGTTGTCACACGGACCGTGACCTTTAACCTTTGACCACTAAACACTAAATTTAAGAGATTAGCTCAAGGTGATGAATCATGTTCCCTAGAAACTGGATGGACTGAGACATCGATAACCCAAAAACATCTGTCACCTGCGTGGGAAGCAAATCAAATCACCTCGACAGAGCCTCAGCAGGACCGGAGTCAAACCTCATTCAAACATCTGGCTCCTGTTCCATCGTGCTGCTTCGCTGTGGCTGAAGAATTAAAAACCAATGCACGTGCGTCACTCAGTCATTTCCCTCTTCCCCCATTTTGTGCTTTTACCAAACAGAGCTTCCACTAAACTGTTGAATTCTGCTGCAGCAGCTGGATGAACAGGTTCTTTGTTTCACCATCATGACCATTAAGATCACAGCGAGGCTTTGTGAGGTTTTACTGGGACGGCTCGAGTGACAGCTGAGACTGACTCACGATTGGTCGAGCACATGCGATCAGCGCCGCCTTAGCACAGGTCCAAATGACGACACCAGCAAAAGATGACATCCATCTTATTCTGATTCTACTGCTGACCAGAGCCCGACTCTCTTTCAAGGGACAGACACACACACACACACACACACACACACACACACACACACACACACACACACCAACGTGTCTCAGTCCATGTTACAGGGGATTATTGTAATGAGCTGTGCATCACTCACATTACACTCGGTGGTTTTACTGGAGATTCTGTTGTGTGTGCAAGACTCAGGGTAACAACTAATCTCCTGCCATGTTTGCACTGATCTCTCACTCTGTGTGTGTGTGTGTGTGTGTGTGTGTGTTATCTGTGTTATCCTTTCCATGCTATTTTTGCAGATGCATCACTGTGTTAGTAACACGCTTATATACACACACAGGCTCTTGGTTTATTTCTGTACATGTTTGCATTTGCAGCCTTTTGTGTGCAGAACTTCACATTTCAGCTTTATCCCATTTTTATTCTTTACTTCATTCCAAAATTAGCTTTCTCTCGACAGAACAAGTGTAATTTAATGTGCAGCATCTCCGTTGTCATTTCAACGTCAGTGTGCGTGTGTGTACTTTATCTTTGTGTGTTCACCTCGTTCTCAAAGATCTTTAAATCTACCAGAAAACTTCAGAAACAAATGACATCTCATCTTCTTAAAAACTAAATATAAAATACTAGAAACAAAATACTCACATACACTGAAAACACCAGATTAAAAAAAATACATAATTATGTACAGACATACATAATTAAAATGTCAGTTTCCAAAATTTAACTTGAAGCGAGCGAGCAGCTGAGAGAAGAAGTAAAACTGGAGTCTCAAATCCAGCTGGAAAATGTGGACTTTAACTTCAGATATTTCAAATACTCTCAAATTAGAGAGTGAAAATATTATTTCATAGGTTAGAGACAAGTGCTTCAATAAGTGTTGAACTTTAATAATAAAAACACCGGCAGCACATTAACTTTACAAATGGAATCGTAACAGAAAACATCCTGAAAATGAGATGATTCCATGTTGATAAGAACCTGATCTCCAGTTTGGGTGACATGACACATTCCTGCAATTATGGTGATTTAAAAAAAAAATATATAATTAACTTCACAAACGACGTCACATGTACACTTCTTCTCCTCCTTTAAAATCCAAACACACCTTTTAGAGGTTTTCCAGATGAAGGACTTTCCCCAGCCTCCACCTGGGAATGCAAAGTGTTCACGGTGAAACTCCTCGTAAATTACCTCGAGGTCATTTCCGTCTCACAGATACAGCACTTCTGCCTCCTCGCCTCCTATCTCCTCTGATCTCTCCTGTGTCCTTGTGTCCTAGCAGGAATCATCAGTCCCGTGTCTGTCGGCCTCCAGCCGGCTGTCAGCGCTGACTGATGGTCGAGCGTTTGATACTGTCGGGGTCTGATTGCCAGGGTCTTGTTATCTGTCACCCCAGAGAAGGGGAAACTCAATCTCTGCTTCAGCTGCAAAATGGTTTCCACGGGCAACGCCCTCGCCGTGGAAACAACACGTAAAGTGGTACCGCTGTCACCACATTCAATCCAACAACCTGCCATCTGTCAGCGTCACTCACTGAGTGTGTGTGTGTGTGTGCGCCAAACTGTTCCTGCATAGAAGTGTGTTTGAGAGGAGATAGTGAGTCCGTGTGCACCTTTGTCATTTATCAGTGTCAATGCCAAGGTGTTTGTGTGTGTGTGTGTTAAGACGTGTGTGTGTGTGTGTGCGTGCGGTGAGATTGTGAGTGCGTGGACAGTTCTGTGTGTGAACCAGGATCGTGTGTGTGTGCGTGTGTTAAGGCGTGTGTGTTTGTGTGTGTGTCGAGTCCGACCACACTTCCCACATCAAACACTAAACCAGTGGTTCTGAGCCTGTAAATAAACATGGGCAACATGACAGCCCCCTAAAGGTGAAGCCAAACTGTCTTAATCGCCCCCTGGTGGCTGGGCGCGGTATAGCAGCTTAACATTACTGACTGTATACAAACACAGCCTTCATGTTTTTGTATTTGGTGCATTTATACATTTTCTGTGAGTAGAAGGACATACTGAGCACATTCAGTAAACACGGGGCTGGACAGCGGTGGTTTGTGGTGGAAGACGCTTTGCCACAGAACCATGAAAGGGGGTGTGGTTAAAGGATGAGAGGCAGACTGGGGACCAATCAAAGGAGGGGAGCGTCAGCCAAAGTCTCAAGGTCCAACTTGACCAGCGAGAGGAACTGCTCACTTGCTTTTGAATAAACTCCACATACCTGCCTCTATCTCTATCTCTTCCACCTCCACCTCCTCCTCCTCCTCCTCCTCCTCCTCCTCTTCCTCCTCCCCTCCTCCTCCTCTCCTTCTCCCTGTGTTTTCTCTCCTTCCTTCCCTCAGCCTCTGAATTCCTCGTCGCCTGTCTCACCCTCTCGCCGCCTCACACCTCTGCCGTCGCTGCTGCTCCCACATGAGTTATAACAGATAAGTACGGTTCTATCTTAAGCTCGGCTTCGCTCCCTCTCTTCCTGGAAAGTAATTTGGCAGCTGGTCGCGAAGTCACCACCTCTGTCACCGGGCGGCCATCTATCTCCTGCTTCTGGCTAAATCCTGCTGCTACTGCTGCCCACTCACACACACACACACACACACACACACACACACACACACACACACACACACACACACACACACACACACACACACACACACACACACACACACACACACAATGAGACAAACACACACACACGCACACACACAATGTGAGGATGAGACGCACTTCACATACACTCTGGGAAGAGACTTCCAAGAGACACACGCACACGCACACGCACACACACACACATGAGACAAACACACACACACACACACACCCAGGAGAACATGCACACGCACACGTCAGCACTGGCAACAAGACTCAGATCGAGGGACATAACACACTGGTACAGATGTTGAAATAAACAACCTTTGGAACTACGATCCTGCCTCTGTGCGTTCTTCATGAGAAATCAGCTACAACAGTTTCTGAGCAACTCACAAAATCGCATTTCAAGTTTCGAAATGTTGTGACACTGTTGAAAGGTCTTCCTCTTGTCCTACGCTCGTCTCTTTTGAACTATTGCTTTCACTGCCTCCAATGATTTCCGCTGGCACTGCTGCGTTTCATCTATTTCGTTGTGCACGAGAACAATGAACATACAGAAACCTCCACGTTATACATTTCCTTATGACGTTTTAGAATTATGCTCAAACCAAGTGTTACACACATTTTGTTGCTGAAAATTTTCTTCCCGAAACCAGAAAAGGTTTGAAACCTTCCTGCACCGTGTAGATCACCTGCAGTAAAAATGCTGCTGATATTAAAATGCTTAACGATGGCGTTAGTTCACGAAGCTGTTGTCAGTCCCATTAAATCAAGTAACTTGTGCTGTTATTGCCCAGTTCAACAGGGTAATGAGTAATGTGTAATCTATTACAGTGTGTGTGTGTGTGTGTGTGTGTGTGTGTGTGTGTGTGTGTGTGATGTTTCCAGCTGTGGGGCAGTAATGTTGCATGCAGGGCTCAGGTGTGATGAACAGAGCAGGGAAAGAGGAACACGGGAGGAAAAAAGAGGGATAAAGAGAAGATGAGGGAATAAAGGAGAAGAATGAAAACACTAAATACACAAAACGATAAAAGAGGGAGCAGCAGTAAAAGAGAGGTGGAGGTGGAGGTGCGGAGCGAGGGAGGTCTATTCTAATGGAGTGTTTTGCATTCAGGCAGCTGCTGGAGGCTGCCCCCCCGCACACTGTGTCTATTAGTCTAGAGAAAGGGCAAACACAACAGCAGCCACGAGGCCTCGCCGCCGACTACACATCTCATTACATCCGCAATTTTCAGGAGCATCCTCGCCTGCTCCAAGCTTTTCCCGGCGCTGCTGGACCACAGGGGAAACTCGGAGCAACAACGAAACAACAAGCAGCTCAGCAGCAGATTGTGAGTCCGTCCCACCCGACACACACAGGACACACAATCCCTGTTCAACCGTCAGCACGGACGCAGCAGCAGCAGCAGCCTTACACACAAAATCCAGGGTTACTCACTCTGGTGTTTCCTGCTTAGGTGGAAATCCCGTTTGCAGCCGAGTTGTGTTCTTCCATTATTTATTTTCAAACCTGCAGAAATCTGTAGTTTGAAGCGAGGCAATGGTGCGTTTCCTTTGGTCGCCTGTTGATGACACACTTTTCAGGTCTTGGTGGTTTTTTACTCTATATTTGAAGCAGATGAAGGATTTTAGTCGTCGGACGTCTGGATCTGAAGTTTTCAGAGAAACAAGCGGAGCAAACGTCAGCGGCAGCTCGACTCTCAGCCAATCAGAGACGAGTCAGAGAAACACCGAGTTTTAACAGGAAGCTGCTGTTTGTGTTTGAGGAGGAGGAGGAGACGTCTGAGGAGGATTCAGATAAAAACCTCCTGACCCATCGACACTGAGGGAAGAAGACTACAACTCCCATGATCCCTCACTGCTGCACCACATCAACCCTCCTGTGCTCCCGTGGAGGGGAAGCTGCTGTTCTGACGTCAGTGTGCTCATGTGTCAAATAATACGAGTATCATCAATCTGCTTCCAACTCCACATGGAGGTTGATCTTGTTCTAACGTTGTTTCTGTTCTGCCCCATGTTTGAACACAGTAAATGTATATGAATAGTAAAACTCTTTACTTAAATCCCTGTTTTTCAGATAAAAACAGGAAGAGGAAAGTGTAAATGTTGCCTGACGGAGTGTGTGTGTGTGTGTGTGTGTGTGTGTGTGTGTGTGTGTGAGTTAAAGGATCAGTGTGTATCTCTCCGTCTCTGAGTCCTCCAGCACCAGACAGAAAGCTCATTAGGTCCCTCAGCTCAGAACATAAAGCTTCTGCTGCTCCTCAAAGAAAAACCCTCGGTGCTACAGCACTTTAATGAAACCAACTTAGAATCGTATAACATCTGGATCGTGTCCTGATTTTACAGAAGCTCCAGGAACTTTTTCTTCATGGACGCCGTGTGGTCCTCGCCCGCTAATCAATAAGGACGCTTCACTTATCATTACACACAGTGTTTCTACGAATGGTGAAACTGGATTTAACTCGATACTCGTTTCATTTCCAGGTCTCCTCCTTGTTTGATCTCCTCAATTCATTTAAATACTAAAGTTAATGTGGTCGCAGCAGTGAAGTGAAAGTGTTTAGTCAAACCACTGACACTAAACAAAGACGGACGTCAAAGTCAGTTCGGGTCGTTCTCGTCACACTGATGCTCAAGTGTTCATGTTTCAGATCAGTTTGGATTTAATTAGTTATTTAGTAATTACTTTTCTCTATATAACGAACTATATAGTGAGTTCATCAGAGAAAGAACGAGCGTCGTAAAGCAGACGTCCTTGTCTCAGGATTCGAACGTCAGACAACGAGAACGTCTGCTGCTGGAAAGTCCCACAGTAAATTGTGGCCCATGTATCTGAGATATTTGATCTTTATTCTCGCGCAGCGGGGGGGAAGTGGAGATGCGTCATCCATCTGTATTCACAGTCTGAGTGACGCAGACGAGTTTCAAAGAGAGAGAAGCAGTAAATATCTGCGTCGCTGCGTTTCGAGACAAACGGAGTCTGGATTCACAGAGAAGAGCTTTGTCCTGTCGCCTGCTCTGATGTTCCTCGACTGGTCCAATCAGATCGCTGAGCACCACCACCCGCTCCGCCTCCTTCTCCCTCCCCCTCGCTTTCTGTGTTCTCTCCATCTTGTCTAAATGAAATGAGGAATGACAGAGAGGCAGCCATTAGCCCCCGCTCCTGCTCCAGCTCACTGTTTAACCTGTCATCTCGTCTCTG
>NC_061486.1:1429219-1446719 GCF_022539355.2 Hippoglossus stenolepis
CAGCGTTTGTGCTTTAACATCGAAACTAATTTTCTCTGAAGCAAAACTGTCTCGTCTCTGTTTAACGAGTATGTTTAACTGAAACATCACTTTATAATTTCGAAAATGAAAAAGAAAGTGTCCCTGACCTCCGGAGCGATGAGTCTCTAAGTTGTGCAGACAAGATCAAAACAAGACGTCATTCAGGACTCCAGAGACTTTGTGTGTTTAGAAAAGTCCTGCTCTTTTATTTCCTGAACATTTTATTAAAGACATGACGGCTGTGAACAACCCAGACGATGGTGCTGGACAAAATGTCAATCGGATCTCAGTGTGGACACGTTGAGGTGTAAATAAACTCAGGTTGAAATCATATCTGAATTCAGTTTGAGCTATGAGACGTATTTTAATGTAAAGTGTAAATGGAGTCAGACTATCAAACATATGATGACTGATTTTCTCAACCATTGTTTCTAGATCTCATCTATTTAAGGGTCACATGAGAAACTTGGATGCATCCACTGGACAATAAGAATAAATCGTAACAGCTCTGGTACAGGAAGTACATTTCTTATTTCTTATTTTAGAAAATCCTCCTTAAAAGAGTTTTGATCCTGGAACCAGGTCGAGCAGCTACGAGATGAATCGTGGAACCTTTGATTCAGAAATGGAAAAAAGGTCAAAGGTACAGGACTGTGTACAGAGGAGTGAAGGAACTACACATCCCATAAACCATTGCAAATGATCCCTTTCTAACAACGTCCAGCTTCTTGTTGAGTTTGAAAAGTTGTCGATATATTGTTGTGGTATATTTGTGTTACATGTTTGTAGTAATCTATAGTGTAAGTAACGCTGAACCATCCGATCACAGCCAACAGGATATTCAAGGGAACAGCGAGCTCCTCCAATCAGAGACATTCCTATTACACCTGAGGATTGTGGGTAGTGTAGTACTCCTCCTTAAACCACAACTGATACAAACAGTGGGAAGTCTACCGTGGATGGTTAAAATATTACGGCTGATATGTAAAATCTCCACACAGAAAATGAATCCGATTTTTGCTGTTGAGCTACAGAAAACAGAAACGATCAAATCTATATAAGACTGTATATGATGTTTGATCTCTATACAGTGAATCATCATCACCTCACGTTCTCCTAATACGTGTCCCTGCTTCACAAAGGCGGCCATGACACCCCACAGTCGTCCCTGCTGGAGAGCGGAGCTCCTGTTGTGAACCACAATGTGTTGTCGTGCTGCGCGAGTAATCTTCACCGTGTACTGGAGTTGTGCGTCTGTGATTTCCTGCCAGCCTGTTCAATACGCCTCCGAACATCCACAGCAGCCAAAACCAAACACTGCGCCGCCTCCTCCTCCTCCTCCTCCTCCTCTTCACCCCCACCCCACCACTTCGGCCTTTTTTTCCATTTCGCCACAATGACAGCGCCATCACGGCAGACGGGGACATGAAGAAGAAGCCCTTCAGAGCCATTAGGAGACAGACACAGAGGAGTGTTTCCAGCGAGCCGGCCTCTTTCTGCTCTTCAATTTCATCTGCCACTGTCCTTTTTCATCCCGTCCCCTCGTCCTCCCCGACACTTCCTGTCCTCCTCTCGCCACACTGCTGTCTGCTTCCATCTGGGCTTCTCCATCACTCGTCCCGGTCTCTGTGAACATCACAGTTACGTTTCTCATTGTTCATTTTCCTTTTCTCTTCTCACTCAGAACCCTGCTCCTCTTTTCTTTCATTCTCCATATCTGCTGCTTCTCTTCCTCCCCTTCTCCGTCCATTAGTAGAGGAAATCCCATCTGTTGTATGAGAAGTGAAGTGACTGGATGATATTCAGCTGTTAGCCTTTGTCTGAGAGTTTCTAATATTTCAGGTGCAAACTAAACAAGACTCTTCAGCAGCGTGGGAATCGTCACACGAAGCCAATTATCGAACTTCAGCTGGAAGATAATCCGTGATTTTTATATAAATAGGAATATTTCTCAAATCTAATGCAGTTTATTATTCATATGAAAACATTTAATTTGCTTTGCGCTTACTTACAACCATACTTCATTATAACCTGGGGCCGAGGAAATGGGAGAAATAAAAATGATCCCTACGACTCTGACTGCAAGATGGTGGCGTCCATGTGGGAGATATTTCACCTCGATTTGCATCTTTATTTACTCTATGGAGCCGTGACGCCCGTCAACATCGATTATTAATGTTATGACATGATTACGTGAGGGGGAGGTGGAGCCGAGTGCTCTCACAGCGCGAACAGGAAACTAAAGTTTTAAGCTAAAATGAAACGCAAACATAAAGCGACTGCTGACGCACAGATTCTCCAGGAGAGCTGAGCTGGTCGTCAACAGGTCGGTTTATTTGCTGAGGTGAGATAATTATTTATTCATTCATTCATCAGTCCAGTCGCCAGCCCCCAGGCTGACTCAGTGTTTGAATGTTTCACATTGTTTAGTTTCAGTAACCGTCCAGTCTTCCGATGTGACACTGACACACTCAGTTTAAACACAGGATTAGTTCAGAGGCTTAAAAAGCAGCTGCAGCCGCTGATCAGCTCAACACCTGCAAAGTCAAACTGGATCAGGACATTTGTTTAAAGTTAAAGTTAAGACTTTTTAAGACCATGATGAATGAAATTAACGAGCTTTGTCAAGTAGGACGGATACCTCAGAAGTGAGTCAATCTGAAACCAGCACGTTTATATTTTGGATTCTTGACTTTTTTAATGTTGCTGTTACTCAGATTGAGTCCAGATGTGACTGAGACACTAAGATAGATGGTGTTTCACAAGTCCTTCACTAGAACCCTCCTCCTCCTCCTCCTCCTCCTCCTCCTCCTCCTCCTCCTCCTCCTCCTCCTCCTCCGTGCCGTGTCATCCGCTCTGTATATTTAAGGTGGACAATTTCAGGGGCTTATTAGGATGCAGAGGCAGAGCCTGAGTGCAAGTCAATCCTGATATTAAGGCAATTCATCACACTATTGATGCTTCACGGTCGACATATACTGCATGCTGTGTCTCAGAGTGTGTGTGTTTGTGTGTGTGTGTGTGTGTGTGTGTGTGTGTGTGTGTGGTTGTAAACGTATAAACGTATAGCTCAAGGCTCGAAGGCTAATATTGCTTCATAACAGACTATTTTCCATGCCACATTAGCCCCCTGTCCCTCCCCCCTCTGCTCGTCTTGTCTCAGGCAGAGTAATAAAATAACCCAGCATGCCGAGGGCCGGCGCTGTCGTTGCCACCATTTGCTGAGTGCGGCTGATCGATAGAGGCTGTGAATATTTACCACTCATCTCTGTCCTGCTGTACAGAGCCGTCGATCTAAAGTCAACAACCCGCCTGCGAAGATACGAGGGCGAGCGGGGAGACGGACACGGAGGCAGCCGGGCGGCGCTTCAAAACGTCCTGGAACGTCAGAGAGCGAAACCCATTTGACCTCCGTGGGTCGATCGCTCACTTTATATGTTCATGACAGGAGTGGGAGGGGTTTCTCCTCTGAGACCAGAAGAAGCACGAGGGGATGGTGACGGTAAAACATCCGAATGGGATGTAAACCTGCAGTGAGTTCTCAGTCCTTCAGAGCTGGTTCACTTCTCACAGCCTAAATCACCAGAGGAACTTTAACGCTTTTTAAGCACAAGCTCCGTTTACTTCATTTTCAAGAGGCTCGTCCGGTGGCCCCCCTCAGTGGATGGAGTCTGCTCAGTTGCCATGGAGATGGGTCTGTTGCTATCACACGGAGCTAAATGAAGGTATCACAAAAACAAAGTAAGTGGAGACGTCCTGCTGTGCAAAGAATAAACCTTGGGGCTTTTTAGGATTTCGACATGAACTTCAGGACCTTTATCATTACGGAGGTTTCTTTGCCTTTGATGGAAGTTTGACGGATGTTTGACGGATGTTTGACGGACGATTGACAGACGATTGACGGACGATTGACGGACGTTTGACGGACGATTGACGGATGTTTGACGGATGTTTGACGGATGTTTGACGGATGTTTGACGTCTGCATGTTCTGTGTCCTTTCTGACACAAAAATACATCAAACAGGACATAAAATGATTTTAAGGATTAAAACAGAAACCATGAGAATTTAAAGAACTAGTCCGGAACCTTCGGATTTCAAGTTTATACTTGAAAATGCATTTAAGACATTCCTGACTTCACTTTTCCTGTTTTTCGGGGGATGAGTGGAGGAAGACAACGGAAAGAAGAAACAACCAATTAGGAGTGAGATTGCAGCGTTTGACTCGGAGGCGATCAGTATTATCAGGGGAATCCTTTTTCAGCACAATCTCGAAGGCAATTTGCACTTTTAGTTTACAAATTACACACGCTGCAGATTTGTTGAAATCACTCGCAGTTTCCGTAATTATTACAAATCGCCAGATGAAACCCGGTCGAGTGAACAAGCTATGAGAGAGTTTCTAAGGAGAGATTATTTCCTTTAAACATGAACCACTGTTTGTACCTTTGTACTGTGACTCATTGCTTTGGTCCTTTTCTAATAAATAACGATATTTATATGTTGTGCAGATTCCAGTTTGCAATAAACAGACTTTAACACGTCTGGATGTTCTCGGGCTGCAGCAGAGGTCTCAGGGGTTTAAATCACCTGCCCCCGCACAGTCAAAGTTGTGAACACAGTTGTGAACTTCCTGCAGCGTTATTAAAGTTGGATCAGAGCCCGACTCTCAGTCATCTCTGCTTTCAAGGGACAGACACACACACACACACACACACACTCATTGAAGAGACGCTGAACCACTTTTAACTTGTTTATGACCTTTAAAGAATAAACAGCAGACAAACAAAAAAGTTTAAAAAGCCTGAAACTCTTCAGCGAAACTCCAGCGTTCAGCTTAATTAAGGCTCTAATGAGGAGACCAGTAGCCACACGCTTTGAGAACCAGGGGACGAGTTGGGAAACAGTGTTCACACACACACACAGCATCAGTGAGACGTGTTTGTACTTTAGGTAACGACTGGAACATTTTGTCTCTGTAGCGGTGTCGACACAGAGCCGACAGCAGAGGGAGGAAGAGGAAGCAGCTTATTTTGACCAGTTAAATCAAACCTGAGGTAAAAGAAGCTTCAGCCTGAAACACATTCAGTTCTGTTGGTTTAATTACTGTGTGAAGACGCGTCACAAGCTGCAGAAACACACAACAGCATCGTGTAGAAAGTCTGAAAACAAAATGCATCCACAGCAGGTGAGCACCAAACGTCCTTTAAATGTCCTAACAACAGCTGACCTGAGAGCGTGCATGTGTGCACGTGCACTGACCGACCACAACAATCAACTCTCATCAGCCTGAGTCAGAATCTCACCCAGCAAACATTTACTCTGCCCCTCAGACACGGAGAAATAAGAAGTGAATGTATAAAACTGACCCACATCTGAGCGCATGAAACATGAAGCCTGGTCCTCCTGTTACCATCAGGGGGTGTTAGTGTAAATGCAGCTGAGCCAACAGGAGGCTGATGGAGATGCCCGAGTCGTGTAGGACTCATTAAAAGTCTCATAGCAAATATCAGCTGAAGGGTCCTTAACCTTTTTACGGGCGGGGAAGTCCCTGAGATCCAGGCTCATTAAAACATATTACTTCTTCACAGCGGAATCCAAACCAAACAAGAAGGTCAAACTACCAAACACCTCATTAACAACCTGACATTTAAAAAGTAAAGAAAAGGAAAATGGTCTCAGTGCCACAGTCAGACTCATTAAAACACTTTACCTCAGTTTAACTGAAATCCACCTGAAGAGGCCCAAACCACACAACCAATCAGCAGGCTCAAATATTAATAAATATCCGTTATTGGCAAGAAGCTGCTGGAACAAGAAAAGGTACCGTTTGTAAATATGTTGCATTGACTCAGTGTCACCTCGGAAATCACGGTTTATTCTATCAGTCTATGATCATTTCAGACAAATCTGTTGAACAATCCAAAGAGAAACAGTAAAGACAGTAACATGATTGGATTAGACCTTTAACTCCAGGTCCATTAAACCACAGGCTCGATGACACTCACATGTTCTTCCACTTGTCACCAGACAACAGATCATGACCACAGTCCTCATCCTGCAGCATGAATTCATATCCCACAGTTTGAACATTGTTCTGCTGACATCTCCTGCAGCTGGATAACAGCTGGTCTCCTTCACCTCGGTCTGAACCAATAAACCTGAGAACTCAGATGTTCCAGTCGCTCTCAACAACCTCTAACTTCTTCTCAGCAGGAACTTGTTTTCATCACTTCCTGTCCGCTCAGTGCTGACTTTAATGAATCCTGCTCATCTCGTCCAGATCGTCCTGTAATTGATTCATATTGTTAGATTCACATTTACTCTCAGACAACGATGATCATATGCTGATTCTGACATTTTACTGGAGAGAAGTATCCTGCTTTCCTCTGCCGTCAAATCAAAATCAAACTAAATAATCCATATCAAAACTTTGAGAAGGAGAATATCATTAGACCGAGAGGCCAGAATATCAGATTAATATATTAACACACATGTTCTAGAGAGCATCTTCATATGCTTTCAGCGTTGCAGTACCGGACCCTCAGTGCTGTGGCACAGGAGCGAGGGAGATGAATAAAAAGGAATCAGACGGAGCGTGGATTTACTGTCTGAGCGTATTTCCTCCACATATGGATGTTATTGTAAAGTCAGGCAGGTTGAGCTGGGGCCAGTTGATCCGTGGTGGCACAGCTCGTACTCAGAGTTTCTATTGAGACTCAGCATAAGGAGAGAAGTCAGTTGATTGTGTGTGTGTGTGTGTGTGTGTGTGCGCGCGTGCGTGTGCGTGTGTGTGTTTGATATGGTTCAGAAATGACCAAAGTAAATTGGCTCCAGATGGAGGTTGTGACATCAATTGAAGCAAAGGGATGAGGTGTTGTCGTCAGACCTGTGGCAGATAAATGACTCTGGTGTCTCGCATCTGCTTCTTCACGTCTCTGTTCCACACTCAGCTCTTCACATTACGTCTACGTGTGTGTGTGTGTGTGTGTGTGTGGACGGATAATGAGCGTGTGGGATACCTTCACATACGGTAAACAGTGGACGTCATGTGAGCCTAGCGACCATCTGTCAGTCTGATGCATTGCCCCAGTCAGCAGGAGTCTCCCCTTCACACATCATTGGCTGTCGCCGTGAGACCAGGACTGATTCAGCCAATTAGCTCCGAGCGAGGCAGCAGTGGGGGGGGGCTGCTGTGTGAGCTGTTGCCGTGTCTCTAAATGTTACCTGCCACGATCAATGACAGGAAGGTGAGGAAACAGGTGACATGTGATGTCATATATCATCCACTGACATCTCCTGAATGCAGCAAGTGAAGAGTCATGTCGAGGTTAATTATAAGCGTGGGTCTGTTGTCAGGTGTTTCAAGGAAAACACAAATGAACACATGCAGGAGACAGAGCGCGTTGGATAAATGAACCAGAGACACTCTCTTCATCCACTTTCCCTGGTTTCCAGAAGTGCAGCCTCCTGTGGTCTCAGTGCTCAGACACACTAAGCTCTCCGTGTCCTCTGCAACATGCAAACTGACATTTACTGAAGTCAGCAGAGGAAGACAGCCCAGTAAAGTTGTTCCTGGAGGACACGAGAGCTCCGTCAAACGCTGACGTCTCGTCTCCGTCCTCCCTGATCCCGTCAGCTAAAGCTCTTGTTGTCTAATATGAGTTCGGACAGTTGTTTGTCGATTAGTGCCGCTAATCACACTGAGACACCCGTGTCAATAAAACTCATTATGTGAAACGAGCGGCTCATCAGCCGGGCACGGCCTCGCTTATCAGCGCAGCCAGGTCCAATTCATCATGAGGCGTTTATGAGACATCATCATCTTTTCTGCTCTCAGCCAGGGCCTGACTGTAAAGGATCTGGTTTTACATCATTTCAAATGTGTTTCATTAAACTAAATCACAGCTTTAGCAAATGTATGAAGGTCGTTAGTTGATTCTTCTTCTTCTTCTGTGGTACGAGATGAAGCCATCCGCTTGTTTCCTCGACATTATTCCACATTTACACTTTCATCCTTTAGAATATGGTCAAATGATGCATTTCATCACGTTGCAATGCAAATATTGAACTGCAAGATTATCATATGCACAACAGTCCCACGTACGGACCAATCAGACGCTCCTGTTTTGAGACCTTCACATGTGGACACGTGTGCGTCGGAGGTGCGACACCGGTGAATCCAAACATCTCTGTTTTAACTGAGTTTCTTATGGATAGAACCAAATAAAATTACTGGACAGATTATAGTGATAAAATGACTATATTTGATAATTGTGATATTATTTCTTCCCTCAATCCAATGTAATTTTATCTGTATTTTATCCGTAGTTCAAATGTTTTTCCAACTAAGTTTTAGGGTAAATACTTGTGTAAAGTTGTTAAAGTCATTTGAACCACAGGGACATGTCCCCTCTGCTCGGGGAGCTGACTCTGCCGTGTGGGTTTGTGCTGTTGGTGTTTTCACTGCTCTCAGCTCAGGTCTCATTTCAAAATGTCAGCGGCTCACTTGCTAAAATGTGAAATGGAAATTAAAGTGACACAAATGGGATTTGCTCAGACGCGGGTCTGTCACTTTGGAAACGACTCTTCACGTCAGAAGTGAGTTTTACTGCAAAGCCGCTGATCTGAACGTGCATTTCACTGAGCGCTGTCCACGGTGATTCAATTTCCTCTTCACATGTCAAAGATTTCAGGCTGAACACATCAGACGTAATGAAAAACAGACAGAGATGATCATAAAACATACTGAGGCTAAACCAGCTCATTAATTAGCCTAATATGGCCGTGTGGTGTGTGTGCCAGCTGCACTGTGTGTGTGTGTGTGTGTGTGTGTGTTGTTGTCACACATCTGCGTGCTGACGCCAGATGTGTCACTTAGGGTTTAAAGCCTATTAACAGTGTCAGATGTGATCGGCAGCAGCTGGACAAACACAGATGATGACAGTGTGCAGCCTTCAGCCTCACACACACACACAAAGACACACACACACAAGGTCGTTAGCTTGGTATTCCTGTTTCTAATGTGACGCCCTATTGATCCAATTAGTGCAGTCGTTCCTTTCCCCTCCTCTCTGCTCACACAGAAAGGTCAGAGGTCAATGTCAGCAACAGAAAAGCTCCTGAGAAGATCCGGTTAAATACGAGTCAGTGAGATAAATCACTTGGGTCCATATTGTACTGTGGAAACTATGAGTTGATTCACTGACAGATTTGAATCTTTGTTCTGGATCAATTATTAACAAATGTTAATCACTTAAATAAATACAATTTAACAAGCTGATCTCACTTTTAACTTTATAAACTATTTGACATTCAAAAACTTCATTGGCTGTGAAAATTACCATTGGCTGCAGTTGAAAGTAAGTCTGCACTACTGTGTGTGTGTGTGTGTGTGTGTGTGTGTGTGTGTGTGTGTGTGTGTGTGTGTGTGTGTGTGTGTGTGTGTGTGTGTGTGTGTGTGTGAACTTGGCAGCTAATTAATTGAGTTGTAGTAAGAGACTGAGCTCCTCCAAACTGCAGCAGAAATCTTTCTCAGCTGGTTCTAGCCGAGTTGAGTTCTGCTAGAAACTTGACCCAGTGCTGTTAGCGCTAGCCGCGGCTGGCAGCTAGCTGTTAGCTGGGTCAATACTTGGCGGAGGCTCCTGTGTCTGCAGCCCAGAGACTGCCTGCTCCCATTACTGCGATTCAGAGGCTGCATCACTCGGCCCCTCTCTTTATAGGCCAGGACGCAGTCACGGCTCTGGCACTGTCCTCACTCCCGCTGCTTCTCTCTCTTTCGCTCTAATTTTATCCTCCCTTCTGCTCCCATGTCGGCCGCTTCCTTCTTCCTTCTTCCTCGTCCGTCGGTGCCAAGAAGCCTTGGAGCACATTTGGAATTTACATGTTTCTCTTTTGCACACACACACACACACACACACACACACACACACACACACACACACACACACACACACACACACACACACACACACACACACACACACACACACACACACACACACACACACACACTGGCCTTGTTGAAACAATCGATGTTTCTTCACAGCTTCATTCATCACAGCTGCAGCAGAGCAGCTTCCAGGTTCCCTCTGTTTAGTTCCTGTGTCCTCTGCACTTTGTTCCACGTTCCTGCAGGACTCGGGTTCAACTTGGATTTACTGGAGTTCCACGTCATACCAGTCAGTAGATAGGAGTAGATACGTGTTACGGTTAGCGTGTGTTCAGTGTCTGCATCCTGCTCACATAATAAAGACTTCAGACTGAAGGGTAAAAACAAACGACCTCAAGTTGTGTCACGTGACAAACTGACTCCGGGACTAACTTGTGTTCGGAGCAGGTTTGATTTGTTTGCGTAGTTCGAATGTGACGAAGTGAAAAAGTACGGACTTGGTGTGCAGAGACGTTAAGAGTTTGTTGCTTTGGACAGAATCTTGACACGCACGCAGATCTCCATTTTGATTTCTCATGTTTGATCGATCGCAGCACTTTGGTTCTTCAGGTTAATTTTCTCTGTCATGACGACTCAAAGTGTCTGAGAAATTAATTTGAGGTCGGGCTCAGGTGGTTTTCATCACGACAGAGGAAATCCAGGCACTGTACAGCCTCCTGCTCCACCACCCCCCCGCCCAGCCCGTCCTGGTTTTAATGACAACAATTTGCTGCTCCTCTGCTCTGATGCCCCCCCCCCACCTTTTAATCCCTCAACATCTGAGACTCTGCTAAATGATGGTTAATTCCTCCCCACTGGGACAAGCAGAGAAATGAGAGACGCTTCAGCTTCGTCACACGGAGGAGAAGGATGAGAGGGGTTTTAGGGGGTCTCTGCATGTTACACTTAAATCTAAGAAACCCTGGAACCTGGTAAGAACCTTCATACGATACCTGATGTTACATGCATCTGTAATTTCCACATATATGGAAGTAAAACCAGGAAATATTGACCAACTAAAGATTACATGTTAAATAAATGTTTGTCAAAGACTGTAATTTGAGGTAGTTCTTATCACACCGATGCTTCTTCAAGTGTTAATATTATACGTTTGGTTTTATTTAGATATACACAAGATGGCAGCATTCGTATGCAGGATATTTAGCTTAACTTCTGGAGAGTGGGATTAAGTCTTTAATAATCTTTAATTACAGTCTATGGTCTGATCATGTGTTTGACTCCAGACATCCATGCAACTGAGTTTTGTCAGGGTTCCCCGATGGCCCAGGAGTTCCAGGCATCGAACCTGGTGTCGAGGTACATCTGTTGCACATCACTCCGTCATTCTCTGTCACCACTCGACTGGGAAATATCAAAAAATATCCACGAGATAAGATGTGAGGATCAGAGAGAAGCGAACCCTCAAAACTGAGAGAAGAGGAGGAAATAAGAAAGTTCACGTTTTGTGTCGCATTTGTCCCAGCAAACTGTTAAGCTGGTTTCCATGTGTGTGTGTCTGTGTGTGTGTGTGTGTGTTTGTGTGTATGAGTGTGTGTGTGAGTGTGTGCGCCGCAGCGGTGTCAGAGTATTACAGCCTATCAGAGCTAAATGTGAAACAAGGCTGTGTAAATGGGCTGAGAGATGGAAAATGATGAGAGCGGCTATCAGCAGGCAGAGAGACCACAATTACCACCCAGCTCCAATCTCACCCTCCGCTGAACGTCTGATTCACTCATCGACTGACTGTTTCTCCGCCCGACTAAACGACTGAGTGTGTGCCACAGATTTCACCTCAGTCCCAACACATCGAGGACAAACGACACACACGTTTCTTCCACATACGTCTGAATGCATATCTCTCAATCCATCACATCCACGGGAGTCTTTGGGACGATACAGAATATATCAGTAGATAAAAGATGAGAACGCTGCGTTCCTTCCTCTCTGCTGATGGTGGAGGCGCCAGTGAATGAACTCTAACTCAGGAGGCTTGTCTGGTTCCTCAGACTGGAAATAACTCAGAGGAGGAGCAAACTCTAATTAGTAAAGCTGTTCATACGCTGTGCGACTTAAGAAATGTTGTTTAATTCCACACAATTCTCTGCGATGAAAAGCCAGAGCTCACGATTTATGTGCTCACACTGTACGACTGTGTGACATGACCTGACGAAGAAGTGAAAGTTTGTTTCGTAACAATGCAAGCGAGGGGGAAACAGACGTGGCCCGAGGACAGAGCCTTGGGGAACTCCATCTCATTATCTTTCTGCTCATGTCCAATAACCTGTAGAAAAAGTAGTTCCTATTCTTTGAGTTAAACTAAAATCAGTTTGGTATTTTGCAGGAAAGTCTGACTCTGTTTTTTTCAGTCACTCTAATAATATATTGTGGTTGATTGTGTCAAACACAAGATTCTGCCAATCGTCCGTGTTGATGTGGATGAACTGTAAAACCTTAACGAGAGAAGTGTTGTTGTTTGGTTGAAATCCTGACTCGGAGATTTAAAAACAGATGTTTAGAGCAAGTTGTCAAAAAAAATAGCAGTTTTCTACAACAACAGCTTTTTGAAAAGATGTTTGATTTTCAATGATTGTGAAAAGCAACGGGTGGGCCAAGAGGGAGTCAATACAAATTCATTCACATTCAAGAAGCTGCTGCCGAGTCATTTTTCACAAAACTCAAACCATTCTGTTTTCGCCGGGAGAAGAAACCGACTGGACTCGATACAATTAGCTCAGAGATAATATTTCGGAACAGCACGGCAGCCATTGTGATTCACAATCCCTCCTAATCCGAAACCTCCCTGCAGCAGCAGGACGTGCCAGGCCGCCTCCTTTATTTCAGTCCAATAATAAACGGCCTAACAACGCTGCCATCCCAGAAGCCCCCGCGGTTGCCATGGTAGTTAATAAGGCTCGTTAAGATCAAAGGCGAGTGGAAGATTGTTGACTCTCCAGGGCAGACGAGTCGAGCCCAGAGGAATGCAATTAGGGCTGAGGCAGGGATCCTCCACGTACCTGATGTTACGCTAACAAGAGCGGATGCAGCTATGGGAGGCACGGGCGCTTCAGGAGGCACGATCACTATCTGTCTGCAGGAGTGTGTGTGTGTGTGTGTGTGTGTGTGTGTGTGTGTGTGTGTGTGTGTGTGTGTGTGTGTGTGTGTGTGTGTTTCAGAGAGAATGAGACAGAGAATTAAACAGGCTGCATCTCAATGCACCGACCCGCTGTGTCTATATCTGCAAAACAAGCTCCATCATTTACACATTGTGCCACAGCGTGTGTGTTTTGCCACTAAACTGTGTGTGTGTGTGTGTGTGTGTGTGTGTGTGTGTGTGTGTGTGTGTGTGTGTGTGTAAATTGAAAGCAATGGGTGAGGCCACGAGGGAGATCAAACGGATAATGGACGCTCCCCTCTAATAACACTGACTGAAGGTTCCAGTTACTATAATCACCTGCAGATTTAGTGTAACTGCCATTCTAATGTTATCTCTTTATGAATCGTGGAAATAACTTAGAACCAGAGGGAGCAGAAATAATTTAATTACATGGAGTTCAATTACTGGTTGTGTGTGTGGTTTCTCCGAGGCAGATCGTGTTTGCTGAAGTGTTTCTGCTGCTCCGACGTCTCCATCCTGTAACTTCTCGTCTTGGCAACAATAAGCGAAGTAATGACTGTGTCACATGGTTTTAATACATAAATAGTTTTAATTTCCACAACAGCCGATAAAATCAAGTGAAACGGTTCCTGATGTGTGGTTTTCTCCACATGTCTGTAAATGTCTTCACACTGAAACAACCTAAATGAAACTAAACGTCATGCAGGCCACAGCCCTGCAGTCCACGACTTCTTGAGATGAACTCATTTCAAACTTAATCAAGACTCGTTCAACTTGGCAATAAAAGACAAACGTCCTTCATGTCGTCAGTTGCCCTTCAGAGCCCTTTGCTTCAGACAGTGATTCAACGATCAGGCTGTTCACCAGCCGAACCATCTCGCTGGAGCATTACCTGACCTCAGATAGAGACTCTCAATCATCCTGAATACACCAGGGAGCTTGTATAGCATTTATTCTATATGATTATATTCGTCTATATCTTATATTCTATATTATTCTATCTTTAAAGTCAGTCTCTTACTGTTTCAACTTTAGAGAAACGTGTGACTCGGGGGCCGATGTTAATTAATTCATAATAAGGAGCACAAATTTTCCAATACTGATATCAGCCAATATATGTATTTAAAAAAATGACAAGGATACGTCATCAAAACCTTCTGACAAAGTGAAAGGTTCAAACATTAGAATTAACATAAGTTTATTATCTATGATTAATCTGAGGAAATAAATAGAAATAGACCAGAATGCAGATCTACAAGTCAGAGGTTCACCACCATCTTGATCAGTAACGAGGTTGTGTTTGTTCTGACACATCAGCTGATTCACATGAATACTCATGTTTAATCATTATAATCTGCCCCCCCCCTCTCCGTCGGTCCAGTGATCATCACGCGGCCGCTGCTTCCTGTCTGATCCGACCTGCGGTAAACAGCTGCTGCTGCTGCTGCTTGTGTTAATTGATTTTCTCCTCCACCACCCGGCCTCCTCCTGTTTTTCTCACCGTTCTCTGCGACGGCATCTCTCCTGCCGGCCTCATTTAAAACTCGTCTGTAGGATTCTGCGTTTCTGTCAAGCTCTCAGCAGGTTTTTAATTCAAGGGCCAAAGAGTCAACACATGCACCTGCTCCTGTTCACCGCCTATATGTTTGAGGTGTGGTTACTTTTCAGATGAGACCACTAGCAAGTAAAAGAGGAGAAAAGGTGAAGAGAAACCAGGGACGAGTGGATGAGGAGACAGGAGGTGCAAACACAGAAACACCCGTTCAGCCGTCAGATTCAAACCCTGAACCTTCTTGCTCTGAGGCCAAGCGGCTAACCACCATGTCATCATTTTCAAGACGTGACTGATGAAACAAAGGCTATTGTAATTTTCTGGAATACTTGAAGGCAAGGAGAAAGGCATTATGGGAAAAGCAATTAGTTTGATAGCACACTTGGCCTCTGAAGGAGTTTTTAAAATAGCGTTTCAGACGATGCCTGACAAAACGAGGGGGGGTGATATTGCAGCAGATAGAGTTTCATTTATGAAACTAGCAATGAAGAGTCAGACCCAGACGGTGATCCTGCTTCATTAGTTTTAAAAAGTGGTCATGAGCTTTGGCTAATAGGCAATGACTTACAAATGTCATCTGTAAGTCGTTGCCAGGCTAAGAAGTTAAAGTTTTTGTAAACGTTAGTAATTCTGTCAAACCCTCAGGTTTTATCTGGACGCGTGTGTCCAAGGTTTCAGAGTTTATTCAGCGTCGCAGGTCTTAACGGGTTAAACTGACCAAACGTCTAAAGCCCAAAAGACTCAGTTAGACCAAAGAAAGTATAAAGAGAAGCTGTCACAAGGTTTCAAACTATTTCAATGCTAAATGAATCAATAATCAAAAATAGTTGCCAATTCACGAAAACACGTTGGTGCCACTTGTTTCCTCAGAGCTGTTTTATATGAGGATTGAAAAGTGCAACGCACAGTGTTTGGAGAATATCCCACTTTAAACCAAAGGGCTTTTTAAATTCTCCTCATATTCACTGTGGCTCAGCGATGAGCAGCTCCACCTGCTGAGCCACAGCCAGAAATAACCCTGGAACACACACAGGTGACTTATCACGGACATGTTCAGTGAGACACTGACAGTAATGGTGTGGTTTCATGTCCACAAGAGAAGAACCAGGAAGACCACGGCCTCTGGAGACACAGATTAAAAGGATTCATGTTTCATTCATTCCGAGAAAAGGCTGGAGTCAGCTTTAATCAGTGAGCGTGGCCCAATTAGCTCAGTGATTAAATGTAAAAACGTTGGACATGCCGCTTCTCAAAGCTACTGAGAGTTTGCAGCTGTCCTTCACATTAAACTCATGTGTTTACAGTCTGGTTTATTAATATTAATGTTAAAACCCAGACTATTGAGCTTTCCTTGTTTCCAATTATTACACCCAGCTAAGCTAACTGGATGCTCACTATGTGCCATTCGGACTTCAGTCTCGTTACTGAACAAACGAGTGCGTTCACCAAAGTAACTGAGGACGAACCTGAGAACAAAAGGAACAGGACGAAGTCAGAACGGATAAAGAAAACGTGATGTCGGGTAGATGTCTTGTTTTTCCTGATTTTAAATTCTCAACAGATTATATTCTTATAACTTCAGTCATTAATGTCGTGTGTGAGTCATCAGGGGACCCGAGGCTCTGCCCACAGGTTCGGGTCCTTCACCATGAAACAGAGAACAAAGTGACTTTTGAACAGGCACCAGCTGTCGTGAGTGTGTGTGGCCGAACACGGGCTGCACACACAGATTTGCTCAGTTTGAACCAATTTCAAAAGAAAACACGACACAACTATAAGACTTAATGAATCCATTGGATTCTATTCAAGAGAACAGAACAGTTTTACTGGAACTCAATCAAATATCTAATGTAATAAAGGTTTGAAGTTTTCTCTCAAGTTGTTACTGATGAGCTGGACTCAGAGGAAACTTTTTACCAAACATTTACCTAATTTTTGATCATTAATCATTTACACATGTGACAGAAGCTGCACAACACAGTCATATTAGTTTATATTAGTAATTAGCTGACTTCAAAAGTCATAATTCTCATAAACATTGGCTCCAGGTTTCAGGAGCAGTGCATCTACTCCCTCCCCCCTCTGGTTGTCTGAACTCCTCACCAGCTGCAATACAACTTTTATGAGAAAAAAATATAAAATGATTATCAAGAGCGAATCATGACCTGAACCTTAAGGGTGAAAAATCCAGATTCTCATTTAATCCTGACACAAATGGATAGTGACCTGAAAAACAAGCCGTTTGATATCTTCATATTGTTCTCATCAACAACGGAGATACATGCAGCTGTCTGACGCCATCTGTGTCCTCACCTGCAACAATCCGCTTCACACTTTGTGAGAACACGTGACGACCAGGAACCCTTATAATAAAAAATGTAATAAAAACAATTTGATCTGCTATTCCTACCTCTGTGTGAGAGTTGACTTCAAACTGTCTGTAGCTCATTTAAACTTCACTGTCATACAGGGCTGTATGAATAAATCAACTTCTCCGAGGCACCAGCAGAACTAAATGTGTTATTTACATATTGGTGCAATGAAGCGTCTTATAATCCATCTGTCTTCTGTTTAGCTGCCTCCCTCTGGTCCCACTAAGCAGTCTAACAGTGAATTAATTGCTTCTGTTCCTTCACTGCTGCATCTATAATAGAGACGTCCCTGCACTCGGCTGATCCCTCTGCACGTGTTTGCTCGTGTAAAGAAGCTTGTGGTTCATTATTGTTCATTTGTTTTTCCCATAACTGCTCGAAGTGACCATCAACTGACCTGCGTGTCGGAAATAAGAAAGGACGTCAGCACTCGACTCGACTCTCATGACGACTAGTTTCAAAGCAGAAGACACAGGAAAAAACGTCTTGTTTCTATCGGCACGGACAGG
>NC_061486.1:1451719-1454219 GCF_022539355.2 Hippoglossus stenolepis
ACCACTGGTCCAGTGGTACAAATACTAACACACCCTCATGTTGTGTCAGAACCAATTCCACTCATTCCCCCGAATGGTGAAGCTGCTAATCTATTCAGCTGTTATCATCCATCCATCCTCGTATGTACAAATGTCATTAACAAACCAAGAACAGATTCTAGGTCTGTAGTCGTCTGTTTGTCATCATTCTTTTAGGGTCAATCTCGAGTTTCACAGTTAATCTCTTACCTTTGTGTCATCTGGTCGCCAGGTCAATCCTTCCTGACACCTGAAGAACAACACACAAGGTTATTCTTCACAACTTTTATCGTCACTGAAATTGTGCAACAGCTAATTCCAGCTTACATCTCACACATTATTAAATATATATACGATCCCAGGACGAGAACAAAACCAACGAGGTTTGATTTCATCAGCCCTGACCAACGAGGACATGGATCCTCGGTCATCTACTTGTTTTTGGTGTTTTACTCATGGGTTTGTTACACAGTAAGTTTGGATGATATATATATAATGCACATGAATTATCCATATTTTTTGCAATTATATAAGATACGTCATTATATTTTATTCCAGGTGGAAGAACTGGCTCAGGACAGCACCTGTACAGCTAAGGGCTCGGTCACACAAGCCCGGTTGAAGTCTGTTGTCTGTATGAACACTGACCCTATCAATTAAATAAAAACACATACAAATACACAAAGACACCTTTCAAACAAAGACCTTTATTTAAAAGACACGTTTGAAAACCTGTCCTACAACAGCTGGTCACTGCAGTTTGTCAAACTACAAGAAATAGCACATCTCTGGGGACTATTTTCAGCGGCGGATTAACTGGTGCTCCAGGGGTCGTAGGACAGTGCGTGTGGGATTGAGTCACAATAAACTAGTGTGTGTGCGTGTGTGTGTGTGTGTGTGTGTGTGTGTGTGTGCATTGTGTAGAAACATGTCAACCAGAGTGACAGCATGACTCACGGATGTGTTTTCATAGCTGTAGGTGAACTCCACGCAGAGCTCCTTGGCTCAGAGGAACCAGGTACACCAGGTTTCAGATGCACACAATGTATTAGTATAAAAATGTATATCCATTGGTGCTTTTGGTCGATTGGCTAAGAAAAACTAAAGTCTTATTTTCATACTAAATTATCAACCCGTCAAAAACAAGATCTTCCAGTTGTGAAAAGAAGCCATTAGAACCACAACTAAAACAACAGGCCGCACTGAAATCAAGTCTCGGGATGTAAACAGCCTTCTAAACAAATGAGGCTGCTCGTCTTCACGCCATCTCTCCACCTTATTCATCACAGTTAGTAAGCGGAAGGAGTAGATGACGCGTGGATGAAGCCATGAGTCAGAGTCGATGTTGTGAGAATAGAGTTGAACCCACCGAGCACTCGCGACACGTCTCTTAGCATTTGTTGCCAAACGGCATCTCCGCGCGATGAAGAAACGCCGAGACGCAGCGACTCGGAGGCAAATGGATTCATTTTGAAAGAGGCAGACGCGCCTGACAAATGGACGTCGTCACAGAGGAGAAGGAATAAACGAAGGCAGAAGCAGCAGAATAAATTACAGAGAAGAGTTTTTGTTCCATCTGCACGTCTGTGTATCTGACGGATGAGTTATAAACACTGGGAGAGAGATGGAGGGGGCGTTGAGTGAGATTCTAGGAGACAGAGAGCAAAGAGAGAGAGTGATTCAATAAAAAAGAGTAAACGATGGATCAGTGAGGCTCCTCTTCTCTTCATCCCCCTTTTCTCCCTTTCTCAGTTCCTCCCTTCCACTTCTACGCTTCTTTCCCTTCATTCTCCTTCCTCCTCTTAACTCATCGCAGAGGGAATCTCATCAGACAGCGCAGATTATCAAGACCCTTCTCAGGCCGTCTGCAGCAGAATGAAATTGGACTACTTGAGTTTTCAAAAGCCAGACGTCTACTTTGATGTGGAGACAGAACCTCTAACATCACATAGGAGTGTGTGTGTGTGTGTGTGTGTGTGTGTGTGTGTGTGCGCGTGTGTGTGTTCATGAGCTTAATAGATGGTTTCATGAAGAGAAAATCCTCCTGAGCGAAGACATAGTTGTTCTCATTTTGAGAAGGTGCCATTCTGGGATATGGATTAAAGGTTAAATGAAGCATTCGGTGTTCAGGTGTTTAAGCTCGAACGCTTTCAGGTTAATCTTCACTCCCTAACACCAGAGAATCATGTTTCAGTATCTCATGGCTCAAGCCGCCTCTGCTCGCTGCAGGAAGTCCACCTTATCTGGAGCGGCGCCCGCCGTGTTTCCTGGTGACACGTGATAGGAGGTCCCATGTTTCACTTTGAGCTCAGTGGGGGTAAACACAGGCAGCAGTTCATTTGTTACTGACTCAGTGGGGTTGTGTAATTTTAGAACTGAGCAGTAAGAGAGCAGAGACACAGCTGCAGTTAAAGCAGCAGAGTTACCAGATACACGTGTTTTCACTTTAATTCATTTCAAATAGACAAAGTACCCTCCAATA